>NC_083576.1:28825759-28868259 GCF_027579695.1 Neoarius graeffei | reverse complement strand
TTGTTTTACACAGACTTAAATTTAGTAGAAAATATCTTTTATAGAGATATATTGATGTTGGTGCTTACGTAATTGAAAAAGCAATTGGATGGCTGCTATACACTAATGCTTAGGATGGCTCTGAATGTGTCTTGGAAGAGCCACACAACAAATGCAGAGCTATATTGCGATCTCCCCACTGCATCCACAAAAGTGCAGGAACGAAGAATGCGCTTGGCAGGACACCTTGTATACCACAGTGACGAAGTTGCAAACAAGCTTGTACTATGGCAACCCACTGATGGAAAATCCCGGCATAGCAGAAGACGTGTCAAAGTCAAAGTGAACTTTATTTAGTCAATCAGACCATGTAACAGTTAATTACACAGAGGATTGAAATTGCGTTTCCCCAGACTCCAAATGTGCAGTATTAAAAATTTGACACACAACTAAACATAAAAGTGCACACAGACATCAACAGATAAGCAAATTAACACAACATATAGACAGACAGTGGGCATACAGTTCCCAGAATAGTCACAGTGTTCCAGAAATGTAGTCAAGTTTGAGGTATGTTACTGGAGTGCAATAGTACAAGGGTATGGTAAATAATACAAGGTGCAGTATGGTAAAATGCAAAGTGCAGAATAGCAGCATGGCGATAAATAAGTATTGTAAACTTGTATGTTCTTGTGCAAAAAAGAATATTGGCATATGTGCATATAAAGAGTATTGTGTAGACATTGAGTTTACTGTTTTGACAGTTTGCTGGTCTTTTGTGTGTGTGTGGCTTATGTTCTTGGAGTTTTCATGAGTGAGTTGAGCATTCTGATGGCCTGTGGGAAAAAACTGTTGCTGGGTCTGGTAGTCCTGCAACGCATGCTGCTGTAGCGCTTGCCAGATGGTAGGAGGGTAAACAGTTCGTGTGCAGGGTGAGTGGGGTCTCTGATGATGTTGATGGCTCTTTTGCGGCAGCGGGATGGGTATAGGTCCTGGATGGATGGTTGGGCTGATCTGGTGATCTTCTCTGCTGTCCTCACCACCCTCTGTAGGGCCTTCTGGTCAGCAACAGGGCAGCTGCCATACCAGACTGAGAGACTGCTGGTGAGGATGCTCTCAATGGCACCCCTGTAGAAGGTGGTGAGTGCAGAAGGGGGGAGTTCGGCTATCCTCATCCTCTGTAGGAAGTGGAGGTCTTGATGTGCTTTCTTGACAAGGGGAGGTGGTGTTAGTTGTCCATGTCAGGTCATCTGTGATGTGCATCCCCAGGAACTTGGTGCTTTTCACTGATTCCACAGCACTGCCATTGATGGTGAGGGGTGTGTGTGACATGTGATTTTTTCCTGAAGTCCACATTTATGGTGTCTACACATCTATGGTGTCTAAACCTCAATGTCAATAAAACAAAGGAAGTTTTATTGACATTGAGGTGTAGATTGTTGATGTCACACCAGTTGATGAGTTGGTGTCCCTCCTCTCTGTAGGCTGAATCATCGTCGTTGCTGATGAGGCCCACCACTGTTGAGTCATCTGCAAACTTGATGATGTGGTTTGAGTTGTGTCTGGCACAACAGTCATGGGTCATCAGTGTGAACAGCAGAAGACTCAGCACACATCCCTGGGGGACCCCAGTGTTCATGATGGTGGTCTCTGAGGAGTTTTTGCCAACTCTTACTGTCTGTGGTCTGTTGGTGAGAAAGTCCAGTAGCCAGTTGCATAGCAGGGTGCTGATGCCTATAGCACTGAGTTTATTCACCAGGTGTTGTGGGATGACTGTGTTGAAGGCAGAGCTGATGTCAATGAACAGCATCTGCATGTAACTGTTTTTGTTTTCCAGATGAGCCAGGCTGATGTGAAGTGCTGTTGCTATGGTGTCATCAGTGGAGCGTTTGGGACGGTATGCAAACTGGAATGGGTCAAATGTGGTGGGTAGGCTGGATGTTATATGGGCCTTGACCAGCCTTTCAAAGCACTTCATCATGATGGGAGTGAGTGCTATGGGCCGGTAGTCGTTCAGTGTTGTGGCTGGGGATTTCTTGGATAGCGGTATGATGGTGGTGGCTTTGAAACATGCTGGTATGATGGCTTGGCTCAGAGAGGTGTTGAAGATATCTGTGAGAACATTTGTAAGTGAGTCAGCACAGTCTCTAAGCACACGCCCAGGTATATTGTCAGGACCAGCAGCTTTCCTGGGGTTCACCTTTTGAAGGGTCCTCTGCACGTCAGCAGGGTCCAGGTAAAGTGTTACATTGTCCAAGCAGTGAGGGGCTTTTGTTGGTGTGGTGGTGTTGTTTTCTTCAAACTGGCTGAAGAAGGTGTTAAGTGAGTTTAGGAAGTCTGTGCTGTCCTCACATGGTGGGGGTGTTGGCCTGTAATCGGTTACTGACTGCCTTGCCATAGGCATCTGGGGTCTTTTATGTCAGTGAAGTGTGATTGGATTTTCTGTCCATAGGCACACTTGGCTGCTCTCACGCCCCGGTTCAAGTTGGCCCTAGCAGTTCTAAGAGCTTCTTTGTCCCCGGACTTGAAAGCAGTATTCTGTGCTCTCAGGAGCTCACATACCTCCCTTGTGAACCAGGGTTTTTCGTTGGCCCTTGTGGTGATGTGTTTGATGACAGTCACATCTTCCATACATTTGGATATGTATCCCGTCACAGACTCAGTGTATTCCGTTATGTTGACATGCTGGTTGGTAGTAGCAGCCTCCCTAAAAACATTCCAGTCTGTGTAGTCAAAACAGTCCTGAAGAGCTGAGGTAGCCCCCTCTGGCCATGTACTGATCTGTTTCACAGATGGCTTGTTCCTGGTTAGCAGTGGTCTGTAAGCTGGAATTAGCATAACAGAGAGATGGTCCGAGTTTCCCAGGTGGGGGTGGGGAACAGCTCTGAATGCCTGTTTAATGTTTGTGTAGACCTGGTCAAGAGTGTTCTCTCCCCTAGTTGCAAAGTCCACATGTTTGTGATAATGTGGGAGTACTGTCTTCAATTTGGCCTGATTGAAATCGCCAGCGATTATATAGACAGAGTCTGGGTTAGAGTCCTGCATTGAGCTCACAGACTGATACAATGTAGACAGTGCGTCCTTTGTGTTCGCACTGGGAGGAATGTACACAGCTGTAATGTTGATGGCTGAGAATTCTCTTGGCAAGTAGACTGGACGACATTTAACTGTTAGAAATTCTATGTCCTCAGAACAGTGACTTGAGATAACTTTGATGTTAGTACACCAGTTGTTATTGATGAAAATGCACACACCACCTCCCCGAGATTTACCAGTGAGATCGTGGCTCCTGTCCACCCGGAACGTTGTTAGTCCGTCCACCTGAATGGTGTTGTCTGGAACGGTGTGATTAAGCCATGTCTCAGTGAGGATGATGGCGCTGCAGTCTCTCACCTTTCTTTGTTTAATTAAATCCAGTCTGAGGTAGTCCATTTTGTTTTCCAGCGAATGAATGTTGGATAGCAGAATTGAAGGAAGTGCAGGTCTGTACGGTTTAGCTTTTAGCCTGGCGCTGATACCCGCTTGACTGCCCCGCTTACTGGGTCTAGCACACTGCTTGCGACTCATGCTAAGTCTCTCCCACCGCTTGCGTCGCCTCCAGTGTTGGCAGGTGGCAGGCGGAGAGTCTGCTGCCTTGCAGGCCCCTGGGTCTTGCCGGTGTGCTCGCCAAGTGCTTTGGGTTCCAAAGCCATCATAACTCTGGAAAGATCGTTTGAAAAGTTGGAGTTTCGTAGTCCGAGTTACTTACTAGCTTCTGTTGTAGACTAGTCTCGTACAAGACTGTGACGGTACAGATAACACATTTAACATAAAACGCACATTGCTATCGGGAGCTGGAGTAGCCGTTGCCATACAGGGCGCCTCCATTTTGAATACACATGTAACATACATTGACAACCTGCTGGACAACACAGGATGTGAAAGTGTGCAGGATCTAAAATCCATCATGATGGACCGATCAGTCTGGATTAACTGTGCCAAAGATGTAGGGTGTCTCATGGGACGACCTAGGTGAGGTGAGGAGGTTGATGCCGGTGCTTACATAAATGAGGAAGTAATTCTTATGTTTGTAAACAAATGAACATGTTTAACCTGTGTCAGAAAATCTTTTTGTTCCACTTTCTAAGTATTTTCTTAGATCACATTTTGTTAATCATTCGTTGTTGTTTGTATTAATTTCTAGTTTTTGTAGTTTACTAATAAATTTCAACAGGCAATTGACATTTTAACCACATGAAAATCCAGGTCAAAGATCGCATGTCATTCCTCGAACCAAAACTTTATATTTTTACATCTCGTCTCTTCTTCTTCCGCTTATCCGGGACCGGGTCGCGGAGGCAGCAGTCTAAGCATGGAAGCCCAAACTTCCCTTTCCCCAGACACCTCGGCCAGCTCCTCGGGAAGAACACCGAGGCGTTCCCAGGCCAGCCGAGAGACATAGACCCTCCAGCGTGTCCTGGGTCTTCCCCGGGGCCTCCTCCCGGGGGGACATGAACACCTCCCCAGGGAGGCGTCCAGGAGGCATCCGAAAAAGATGCCCGAACCACCTCAGCTGATTCCTCTCGATGTGGAGGAGCAGCGGCTCTACTCCGAGCTCCTCCTGAGTGACTGTGCTTCTCACCCTATCTCTAAGGGAGCGCCCAGCCACCCTGCGAAGGAAACTCATTTCGGCCGCTTGTATCCGCGATCTTGTTCTTTCTGTCATTACCCAAAGCTCATGACCATAGGTGAGAGTCGGAACGTAGATCGACCGGTAAATTGAGAGCTTCGCCTTTTGGCTCAGCTCCTTCTTCACCACGACGGACCGGTAAAGCGACCGCATCACTGCGGAGGCTGCACCGATCCGCCTGTCGATCTCACGCTCCATCCTTCCCTCACTCGTGAACAAGATCCCGAGATACTTAAACTCCTCCACTTGAGGCAGGACTTCTCCACCAACCTGGAGAGGGCAAGCCACCCTTTTCCGGTCGAGAACCATGGCCTCGGACTTGGAGGTGCTGATTCTCATCCCAGCCGCTTCACACTCGACTGCAAACCGCCCCAGTGCATGCTGAAGGTCCTGGTTTGAAGAAGCCAACAGGACAACATCATCCGCAAAAAGCAGAGATGAAATCCTGTGGTTCCCAAACAGGATTCCTTCCGGCCCCTGGCTGCGCCTAGAAATTCTGTCCATAAAAATTATGAACAGAACCGAACAGAATTTTTACATCTAAACATATCAATTCCTCTTACTATAAGAAACTTTGAACCTCATAAAAAGTTGTAAGATTAAAAAAAAAGATGTTTAGATTATGAGGACATAATGGTATAGGAAATAAGTTGACTGCAATTTGCCTGCACAGGCTCATGCAAAGTTCACAAGGCCATTATTTTAAAAATCCTTCTTCTCATCGAGTATTTTGATAGCATTATTATTTAGGTTCATATGTATGTCAGATTTTTTTTTAGCACTTTTTGAGAATGAGGAAATAATAGAAAATAATTAGAAAGTACAATTTGCTTTCTAATAGTCTCACACGCCACGTTCACAGAGCCATTATTTATAAGTTCTAGAGCCCATTTCTTTTTTCTGATAAAATGTTAGACTTAGTTTAATTTTTATAAGTAGTTTAGTAGTTAGTAAATAATGGTACAGGAAACATACCAAGTTCACAGGGTCATTTAAAAAATCCTACCGTATACATTTTTTGAAAGTATATTATACATTTTAAAATGTTATTATACGATTTATATTCATGTATCAGATGTTTGAGACGTTTCGAAAATGAACAGCTCATGGTTTAGGAAACTACAATATTGTATTTGTGGCGTTGGTGCCCTTCATGCGCCATCTACAGGCACGAGATCATAACTGCAGGACCTTTTCATTTTTGTCGTCACAACGCCAAGATTTTCTTGTAATAATATTTATATCGTAATATTTGTCTCGTTATAACGAGATACTGATGGGAATTGTTTCATGCGTGGCAGCACAGAGTTTCAGTAAACAGACGCTGTGACATCGGGAAGAATGCGTCTTTTCATGTGAACAATACAAACAGGTCACAGTGATAAGGCGGTTTTACCGCTGGGTGGTATACTGAGCAAAACCGGAAGTTTTCAAATGCGCGTGTCCAAACGGTCGCGCGGATGATTCGAGTTTTATTTGAATCCGAGTGCAAAGCAGTATCACGGAAAGACAGGATTATGTAGTACATAAAATGGCAACTTTATCACATCTACCTGGTTTGGCTTCGGATAAAACCAGAGAGTTAGTGGAGTCTTCCAGCTGTGGTTTGAACAATAGAAGTTTGCGTGTAGTAGAAAATGTGAGAAAGAAGGGTGAGACCAACCCTTTTCAGTCTGCGTTGAATTATCTTTCAAACGGTAAGTAAGCTGTGTGGTTAACCGGAGACAACGTTAAAGGTACTTTCTAGTGTCTGTAAGCCAAAGTGTGTTAAACAACACATAAACGAGGACAACTGAATTCTTCAACTAAACATATGGCGGTATTATAAGCTACGTGGCTAGTTAGCCTACCCGGATTAGCTATTTGTAGTTAGCGAGCATAGATACAAATTTAACAATTTGCTTTCTCGTTGAATAAGTGAGTTCGTTTGTCCCCCAAACTGTATGCAAGGCTCGCATTCAGCAGTTGTTTTTTTTTTTACCCTTCGAGAGTTAAAGTCAACTTTTTATGCACTGTGTATAGATTAAATAACAGTGACAAAGGTATTCTAGTCTGTATCTACTTAAATGTCCACACTTACCTTTGCAAAAAAAAAAACTGTGAATGAATTCTTGCTATTAAGGGTTTATGGGATTTAGTTGAGACACTGAAATCTGCATGGAGCATGTCTTTTTTTATGTGATTTAATGAGCTATTGATCGTTTATGGTGGGTAACTAGCAAAGTAACTCACTAGCTAACTTGCTTCATGTTAGATGACTCGTATGATAGTGGAAATGAGCTCAAAGTCTTACTGTTACGGTCACGCGGTTTCTTACCGCTGTAGTCCTGCTCAGTCACTTACATCACTAAAAATGATGCTTATAATTTTGCTAGTTTGTCCAATTACTTATGAGCCTGTGAAAATGTTTTAAAAAAACAAACAAAAAAAACCCCAACCCTAATTCTGAAGTGGTTAATGTAATATTTTTGTTAAGCCCCTGAATGAAAGTCTACATGTCGTTCACATTTTGATGGCTTCATTTCAAATCCACTGTGGTGGTGTACAGAAACAAAAATTATAAACAAACAAAAAAAATACTGTCCAAATAGTAATTCACCGGATTGTATATTAAAGAAAATAGGAATGACGTGTTTAAGCTTACTAAATGGTTTGGGGTAATTGTTAATACCTAGAATTACACTTTGACATAATAATGAGTCATCAGCCTCTTTATCTCAGTAGTTGTTTTGGATTTGATGGACCCCGATTGTCTTCACTGATATTTTAGCTTGAACCTCAGGTCCATGGCAGACCCTGTGTTGAGCAGCTCTTGTGTTGCTGCATCAAATGATATAGGTAAATAGGGCCCAGGTTAAAAAAAAATCCCAGAGCTTTCCTTTAAATCTATATTATGCTCAATCTAGGATATTTATTTACTTACTTGCCTACTTACCTTCCCTCCCTGACTATGAAAGTGATTTTGAGTTAGTCCAGGTTAACAGGGCTAGCTTATAACAAGGCCTAATACCTATCTGGGAAGCTGCTTGCAGTTGCACCTTTTTCCACCATCAGGTACCAGTTTCTGTTCTGGTTCATGCACTGAATTTTGGAGCATTTCAACAAAAATAAATTGGTTCAGAACCTGAAAACTTGCTTCCCAGCTGGAGCCAAAGATGGCTGGTTTTTTCAGCATGAATCGTGACATTGAGTGGGTGTGTCATTAGTTTGGAAAGTTTCTACATCTTATCATTAATAGTGGGTTCATGCTTGTTTTCCAAATGAAAACAACTCTACAATAAAAGCTTGCAGGTAATCAATGCGATCTTGCTACTGTTTACATCCGTTGTGCATTGTGCACTGCCCTCTGTTGATGTATCCTTGATTACAATGCTTCTGCTCAAAACTGGTGGAAATGCGGCCTGGTTCGCTAGCAAGGTTCAAAGAATCCTGAACGGAACCGGTTCAAGAACCCCATTTCCTGTTGTTGGGAAAGGGTTGTGTGTCCTTGAAAGGTCTAAGTATTGTACATTTTTGTCACTATGTATGAATTGGTTCAGGTGTGTTGTAGGCTTGGCACGGTTATGGGAAAAAAACCGAACCGTACGATACGCCTGTTGCGGTGCAATACGCGTATAAACCGCGGTACCCCTATTTAAGACGTTCGGCAAAAAAAAAAAGCCGAATGCCCGTATGAAACCACGTGGTTCTCTTTCGCGTGAACAGGGGTGATAGCGTTCCGGCGCCGCGCCGGATTTCCGGCGTACCGCGGCGCCGGAAAAAAAAAATCTAGTTCCCCCATTATCCTGTGTCATTCTGAGATGCGCAGATAGACAGTAAAGGGAATTCGGAATTCCCTTTACTGTCTATCTGCGCATCTCAGAATGACACAGGATAATGGGCGAACTAGATTTTTTTTTTTTCCGGCGAGGGGAGGTTTGTTTTAAACAGTGCAGTGATTGGTTTTATTGCAATATTTTATATTGGCTGTGTGTATTTTGTTATAAATCGTTCTAAGAATACAGTGGCACTTTAAGATTAGATAAGAAATCCAGCCATACGTTTCAAAACACTGCACTTTAATTTCAAGTGAAAAAATACATCCTCACTCTCAGGGATTAGAAGAGTTTTTTGATTCGGTTTTTGTATATAGGTGGTTGGTTGGTCGCCACATAAAAGTTTAAGTTTTAACACACACATCTGTTCAAAAGTAAGCTTTAAGAACTCATTTTTATTTCTTCCAATTATGAAAACTCTGTATGTGACAAAAGACACCTGGTTCCTCTAGATGCCACAACATGGCAGCAAACACTCCTGACACTTTGTATAAATACTGTAGTAAATAAAAAAGCTGTTGAAATCATCCATGTCTTCCCTCTTGCTGTTTCAAAACACTACCTGGCTTTTCATCAGAGATTGTTCATAAAATGTGCTTATGTCAACTCAAACTTAGTTTGTGCATGATTATTTCATTGTAACTATAATTTTAACCTCTCTTAAATGCTGTATCCTAAACTATGTTTACTTAAGGTAAATAGTAGGCTACATGCCCAAATACAGAGTACTTAAGATTTAAAAAAAAAAAAAAAACGCAATACGTACCGAACCGCAGACCTCAAACCGCAATACGTACCGAACCGCGACTTTTGTGAACCGTGCCACCCCTAGTGTGTTGGGAGCAGGGAAACTCTGGACCTGTTTTTGATACCTACTCTTTTCAAGGAAATGTTCCCATGTGAATTATTATTATTATTATTATTATTATTATTATTATTATTAAAATTTGTCTTCCACAGTGCAGGAAGGCACAGTTGTAAGAGGCAATGATGAACTGGAAAGGAACTTGGTTGTGGTGGAGACTGTTGCTCTCTGCCATGGTCTTCCACCAGATGCTATCTCGTTGCTTCTGGACTTGGCACTAAGTCTCCGTGCAGGTAAGAGCAGGCTTCCGTAATGTTGGCTATTGTATCCGAGTGCTAAACTTATTAAAACTCATCTAATAAATAAGCAACCTTCCTACATTTCACCTTTAGATTATTCAGGGCTCAACATTAACTTTTTAATCAACTTGTCCATTTGGACAAACAGCAAGATTTTTCACTTGTCCTGACCATAACCTTTTTATTACTGTGTATTTGCTAGTTAAATAAAAGGAGTAACAAAGTTATCATCAAAAAGCAGGTGTAGTTATGATATTATGCTTTAATGATTTTTAATTTTTCAACAAAACTCAATTTAACTGTAACAGTAAACAAACTATCCAACACCTCATTATGGTGCGTGTATTATTATAACCCATTCCCTGATTGACAGTTTTAAGAGTTAGACTTGCCCAAATTAAGATCTTAATTAAATTAAGATTTAACCATTTCCTGCAGAAGGAAATGGTTAAATCTTGATTAATCCAGTGAAACTTGAAGTATAAATTAATTTAAAGAAATGAACCCGAGAGAAAACAAGTTGCACATAAGGGTGACAGAATCATGTTGTGAATGAAGAAAAACTGAGTTTGGCACTGTCGTAAAATTCCCATGAAATATTTTACAATCGTGTTAATGTGAACCGTACAAAAAATACACTTAATGTCTGAATGAAATGAAGATTCACCACAGATATTTACTTTGAGGTATTTGATTGCCTTTTCCCTGATTTTGATGAATTCAGAGTCTAATAATCTATAATTAGGTTATAGATTGACGTGGTAATTTTTACACACACAAAGTGCTGTCCTCAGCTTCCCTGGACTTTTGTGAAAAATAACACTGCCAGATCGCTGAGGGGACTGAATTAATTTTGTTGGAACTTTGAGGTAACTCTGGAAAAATGCTACAAAAATGGTGAATTTTAACAATCCCAAAAAGATGTGGTCACGAAGAGTTAAAGCATAAGGCATCATTACTATATTGTCTGGGGCAGTTATATGTAATACTTTGAGTAACTTTTCTCTCATCTGTAAACCAAATTAGATCAGCCTATATGTAGAAAATGACAATAAAATATGTAGACTTTTCTAGTTATGTAAACTGCTTATTGCAATTTAACTCTTATTTTATGTTCTATTGCAATTTTAACCAAGTCTTCAAGGAGTTGGCCTTATGTAGCCTTGGCAGCGAGCCAGTGAGTATAAATAATGTGCATGTGAGCAAACAAAACCTGTTAAACTCACCTCAACATGTCTTACAATTGTTTACCCTGCCATGGGCAATGCTAAAGACACTCTTGCAAACAGTACAGCATGCAACACAGTGATTATTTTTTACCTCATTAGGTAAGAGTCTGAGGTGAAGTGGGTTTTGTATTTTAATTTTGGGGGGGGGGCACTCTGCCATGACACTCCTGGATACACTGAACTGATGGACTCTTGGTGCGGGATTGATGTAAAGCTCACCCACACAGAAAACTAATTGGTCTACTTAGCAAGATGGAGCAATCAGGATGAGTTCTCTCTTGCTCAATCACTCCCCCGACATTGACTACGTTTACATGCACATCCAAATCGAGCTGCTGTCGGTAATCGAGCTGAAGGTCCCAGCAGGGTGCCAGAGAAATCCAATCCTACATGCACACAATGAAATCGGGCTATTGTGTGAGGTGCATTGTGCACCCGAGCCACAGGTGGCGCTACACGCCCCATCGTGTTGGTACACTTCCGGTTGTCGTCATGAAGAAGAGCTATTCAAGAGTGTAAACAAAGTTATCAGTTCCGTGTTCTCCATTGCGCGTTTTTCTCCCGTCCATGAATTTTAATATATTCAACTCCTTAAGCTGAATGAGCATGAACTCTGTCTCCTCATTGCTCCAGAAGTGCACGTTTCTGCTTGCCTGTGGCAGTGGGGGCGTGGTCAAGCGCCGGTCTGTGACAGGAGGGCGGAGCCAGGGAAGGTGAGTGGCAGAATCACTACACCTGACGGTAATTAACCTGTGTTTGTGTGTCTTCCCAGTAACCGCGCCCTATTTAAGGAGGCAGAGGGGAGAGCTCATCCCGGGACTAGAACACAGTGCGTGCGTGTGTGTGTGTGTGTCAAGAATAAAAGTAGGCTGTTAAACTGAAAAGTCTGACAATAAAAAGCCTATTAGTACCAGAAGCTTTGTCCTGCCGTCCTCTGTGCTCCACCCACACTTCAGAGAGCTCTACATCGCCATTTTCTCTTCTTCGTTTGTTCCTCCTGACCTCTTCTGCTGCTCGCTACTACTGTTGTCATGCCGACCGAGGCTGTTGTGTTTCCCGCTTGTGGTCTCGTCACTCGTCACTTCCGGAAGGGGCAGTAAGTAGCTCGACAACTAGCTCGATAGGGTATACATGCACAAAGTAGCTCGGCAGAAATCGCATAAACTAGGTCTTGTAGCTCGATTCCGAGAAATCAAGTTCGGTTCAATTTCAGCCGAATTAAGGTGTATACATGGCATTTTGAACTTCAATTTCAGTCGAGCAACGGCAGAAATTCGATTCTCTCTATGTGCATGTAAACGTAGTGATTGTATCCAGTTTGTGGGCATCAGGGAGCCACTATGAATGTGAGGTGGGGTTTACATTAGACCGTATCAGCGGATCATCAGATTAACGTTTTAAAACGATTAGCGTGCACACAGCAATGCCAATACATGATTCGCGTGCACACAGCAACGCCAATACACGGATATGCTCGGCTCTGCAGGCATCCTGCGCTCCAAATCACTCCGCCCTGAACAGCGAGTGCCCTCTGGAGGGTGCGCACTCCGGCCCTGCGCAGCTCACAGAGTGCGCGAGTGAAGTGCACGAGCAGTGACTCGGGACTGAGCCGCTGTGTGTGTGATCCTAGTGCATATCGGGCATGCGCGTCACTTACCACTTGTAAGTGGAAGGATGGCAAGCCTAAAGACAATCATAACTACACAATGGGCAGTATTTGCATCAGTATTTGCAGTATTTTCATACTCTTATACTCTTTAATGAAAGGTGATACAAGGCGGAAGTCCGCGCCGTTTTTCAGCAGTCGTGTCACATGACCAACGCCAGCGAATCAGGAAGGTGGATGTCACAGTGACGTTGTCCAATGACGACGCCAGCTAGAGCTCAGCACAGCGTATCCGCGTATTCTCAATGTTTACACAGCACCGGACCAGACACGATCTGGATTGAATACGTGGACCCTGGCGGATTCCCGTTTCCCGGTGTTTCCAGGCGTTTTAATGTAAACGGACAGTGCATCCGCGAAGAAAACGAGACAGATACGGTCTAATGTAAACTTGGCCTGAGAGACTCCCAGAACTTCTGGGAGAGTTGGGAATAATTCAGTTTGTCCTGTTGGACAAGCAGATGCGGATTTGACTTGTCCAGACCAAACAGTTGGTTGTCCAGGACAGACGGATGACCGTTAATGTCGAGCCCTGTTATAGAGCAATAGTTGTTATTGTCTAAACTGGTCTTATCACTACACAGGTGGTGTGACGTGTATGCGGATTTTGAAGTTTTTGATACCTGCTTCGGTTGTGCCTCAGGAGGCTATTGTACGATCTGTGTCATGGTTGTGTGTGGGGAAACTGACAATTAATGCCCAGGTAATAATCAATGCATAGAGCTTTATCTATCTATCTATCTATCTATATCTATCTATCTATCTATCTATCTATCTATCTATCTATCTATCTATCTATCTATCTATCTATCTATCTATCTATCTATCTCATTAATTGCTCAGAAGACATCTGGGTTTCAATTTTATTTTCAAGGTCCTTTTTCTCCGCTGGGTTCTTACTGTTTTTGACCTTATTGACTGCAAAGACCAACTGAGATCTGTCTACGGCTTTATTTTCAGCTTTGTGACTGAAGAAAACCTGGTACGTTAAGTTTTATTTTTTTCACATCATTAAAGCCAGTCAGATATTGCTCATATTATATGCTAGTGCAGATCACTGATCATTAGGCTAATGAATGTTTTTGTTTCAGTGTCCTTTCATTTGCCACTTGTTGTACCTTTTAACAATGAAGGAGCATGGTAAGACATTTTAATGAAATAAGTAAAGCAGATTGTTGCCAGTTTGTTGTCTTGTATCAGACACAGTGCCCTATTTTGCTGTTTTCCCACAGTGCAGCCATACAGAGTGAGAAAACTGATGGATATTCAGGCCAAAATGGTAAAGGCATTGCTGAGGTCTCATTAAAGCCCTGGTCACACTACAGCTTGCGATGGGTTTGCTAATACTTGGCGATGAAAATTGGTAGCATCGCCACAAATCGTGTGATGCATGGCGAATGTTCTCTGAGCTTTGTGAGTTGTGTGTGGTTTTTTTTTTTTTTTTTTTTTTTTTTTTTTTTGTGCATCTCCACCTCATGAGTGCCCAAAAAGTCACGAAAAATTTCCATGCATGCATTGAAATTTTGGTGGCGATGTTTTTATCGGCAAACTAAGCGGTGAATACTTGGAGGTGGTTTGGGGAATATTTCCTGAAGCTCAGGGAACCTTTGTCGAGCCTCTTGATTATATTTGTCTTGAATCCATGTCCCTGATACTCATGGGGGTCTCTTCAACACATTGTTTGGTGTGGCCTAACTTTCCCTGAGACTCGATGATAATTAGTTTAACTTATGGCCTTTTTCACACCTAAGGTCGCTTTACAATGATGACGAAAAAAAAAGAGTCCACCAAAAAAGGGTCAGGATGTAATTCCAGTGGTATAGCTGCCCACAGTCCCACCAAAAGGCACACAAAAGTATGTCCCACATCGCCTGCATAGCCGCGACGCCACCAGGCAACATCACTCAGAACGTTGCGCCATGGATCAACAAACCGAGCACAGAAGCACCACCGTGCAGAGTGCTGGTATGTCCCAAATTGCCTGCACAGCCACTGCAATGCCACCGGGCAACATTGCTTGAAACACTGCACCAAGCACAGAAGCACCACCACACAGAGCGCTGGACAACCCCAATGTTAAAAGAGCAACGAGCTTACTGCAGTCCATAGCAAGGAGCACAGGCATCACCCATGGCAGACCAAGGCCTGAAGGGAACCGATGCTCAAAACTGTGTCTGGAGCTACACCACAGCAGCTGGACAAAACATTCAAAGAACAAACATCAAACTATACAAACACACAAAAAGCTCCTGTGAGAAGCAGCAGCCAAAATGCACACAACGTATTCTCAACCGGGAAACGGAAATTCAGTGCATTTACATTTGGGGAATGTAAAGTGCATTTACATTTGGGCATCCTACGGAGTGCGTTGTGCACACTTGGGACCCAGTCATTATGGGAAACCCCTGATGCCGATTTGAGTGCAATCGGTGTGCGCATACAAGGATACTGTTTTCATAGAGACTTTACAAGTATTCTGTCAGGTATGCAGCAGTAGATGGATCAAATGCAGGAAAAGTGTTTATCATCAGGCGTGATGGTTACAATAGTAGTGGCCCCTTTGAGCACAGCGAGGTGCAAAGAGCACACCACCATGGGTGGCGTGTAGTCTGGGGGCATGCTCCCACGGAAAATTTTGAAATACAAGGGTTTGTACTATTTTAAGTGCAATCCGTGTACATGTAGAACTAATACAATAGATTTCTGTTTATATTGTTATACCATTTTACCAGTGCATCTCTGTATACTTTATTTTTATACTTTATTTGTTGATTTTTTTTTTTTCTTTCTATAACTCATGAGTCAACAGCACCTTCATTTTCATTGTACCTTTGGAAAAGTGACAATGACAGACTTGTCTTACAAAATCAGAACATGAGGCAAGGCAGGGTTTCCCCTAGAAAAAACTGGAAAGAGTAGTGGCCCCTTTGAGCACAGTGAGGTGCAAAGAGCACACCACCATGGGTGGCATGTAGTCTGGGGGCATGCTCCCACGGAAAATTTTGAAATACGAGGGTTCATTTTGTGGTTTCTGGTGACATCTAGAGCTGACTTTGACCAGTTCAACATGTTGGGGAGGGGAGAGAGAGGCTATACTGAATTCCCACCCGAAGAAAAAAAAAAAAAACCCTAAAGCCTATACAATACCCACTTGTATCTCACAAGCAGTGTACTGTTTAGGGTTGGGCGGTATTACGGTAAGAAGGTATCCCGAGGTATCCAAAAGTACCAACGGTATCGGTCTCATTACCGTCATTTTAAAAAAATATATAATATCTAAATAAATATGGAGTACATGAGGTCATAATATAAAATAATAAATTGAAGATCATCCCGAATAACTGTGTGATCGTATTTTCACTAATTCTATCAATTTCCTAAAGAAGTTCTCATCGCGTGCAGGGTTGTTTGTCGTTACCATGGCAACCCTGCGTGACATTTGGAGTCTGACAGAGAGCTTCGCAAGAGACTGAGACCGCGGTTGAAAGATGGCAAGTCAAGATAACGAGTTAGTGGCAAAAAAAAAAAAAAACATCAGCAGTGTGGCAGTATTTTGGTTTCAAACCAAACGAAAAGGGAGAGCCAGCAAACACAGATGAAGCTGTGTGTAAAGTATGTAAGAAGACGGTCACGGCGCGAGAGGGGAACACCTCCAATCTGAGTGTTTTGAGTAGGTTACATGAGTAACAACAAGGTAAAATAATATAACGTATGACATTTGGGATGTGGGTAATAAATGTTTGAAATGTCATCTACTGAAGAAACGGAAGAAAACATCGTAGCGTAAACTGTTAGGTTTCTGGTGGGAATTAGCAATGCGCTTGCTATCTTTGTTGGGTGTGTTAAACCGTATGGATTTAAGTGGAATAATTGTAAGGAGTTATGTGATCAAGACAACGTTTTAAGCAAGGTAAGGCCATTTGATTATTAATTTCCCCGCCATGGCATGACGTGGGCCCATATGATTTTGCCTTGTGCAGCTATCACGCATTTGAATTAGGTTCGCCTCATTTGCGCTGAAGAATATGGTTTATCGCGCAGTCTAAACGGACTTGGGTGTTGGTTGATTCTTTTTCTTTTTTTTATTTCCCATGCTTGAAAGGGTATGATCCTGCTCATCGTGTACTTTTTTTTGATGGAGTAGGTGAAATAGTGCTGCAAATGGCGTTTCAACGCAGACGTGTAAACGACAGTTGAATGCTATTTTCAAGATGAAGGAAGAGTTGCGTGATGCTTTGAAATATCTCTTAATCCATTCATCAATGCACAAAATTCGCTTTGCTGCTTAATCCATACCACAATGCACACAATTCGCTATGCTGCTTTTAAATAGTACATTTGAGGCATAGGCGCAGGTCTGGACAAGGTCCGCCGGTATAGGCGCACGTTACACAGTAGGCCGAAACAAAATATTATTTTTTTCTCGGTAATACCGTATACCCCGGGAAAACGCAGACAGTTTAAAGGTATCAAAATTTGGATACCGCCCAACCCTAGTACTGTTCCAAAGAAGACTGCAGTTTATTTTACATCAAACAAAGTAAATGGTGACGCAACGTGGCACGAGTTGTTCAGAATACAGATCAAGTTTTGGCAATAGTGCGGATGACTTAAATACCTAATGCTCAAGACTGAAGTGAACAATAAACAATGATAAAATGAAAAAAAGAACCACCAGTTAACCTGGCATTTGCAAAATTTGTTCAACATGCAGCGAACTGGCCATTGTGGTCTCGCAACTATGGTCTCCCACTGTTGCAGAGTTGTTTTCTGCAGTTTTCTTTGTGAAAAACTCCGTAATTAAGCTGCAACCCTTTGGTGGTTTGCTCACTTGTACCTGGCTTGAAGGCTGTGCCATTTTTGCACAAGTTACTTATGAATGTTGGATGATCAATGTGCAATTTAATTAATGTGGGAGATCACACACACTCAGCCAATCAGTGTGAAATACCCTTCTCAGACATCAGCTGTGAACTTGGGTCAAGTTCAGGGCCATGGGCTTGCATGGCCTGTATTGATTGATTATCTGCTCAAAGGCTACAAAACATATGCATGTTGATTCTACCTTTTCTACTGTACACAGGGATGGTGCTAGGATTTTTCGTTCTGGGTCCCAGAACCTACATGACTGGTCAGATTTGGGTTCCTGGCATTTTTTTTTTTGTGGGTGATGGTCACAGTGTGTGGCCAGGATCTTGCCATTTTTTTCCACTGAACCAAGGTTAAAGATTTTTCGATCATTCTTTGCTAGTGTTTAATTTGGAATAGAGTATAGTTACTGAAAGTCCTAGTCACAGATTTTATCATGCAGCATTTGCTATACCGCCGGGTAAACACAAACAGCCACTACTGTTAATAATAAAAATTGAGATGATTGCAGTCAGTACAATCTCTCTGAAATTATTAATTTTATTTTGTACCAGCAGATCACGTTTCAGTTTTTGAATGTAGCATGCAGACATCTATTTATTCTGCTCGCACTCGCTTGCTCCCTGTGTGCGCGCGCATGCACATTCACCAATTCAGATGGGTTAAATGCATAAGAGAAATTTTGCTGTGCTTGAGTTTACATTTGACACAAAAGGCTTTTTCTTTTTAATTTGCCCACAAATGTATTTATTCCACTTGAAAAGTGTTCGGCAAACCAGCTACCAGATTTGGGATACTACGACATCCTGAGCTATTTAGTATTTGGAACTTCTGAATAGTCAAGTTTATTTCTATAGTGCTTTTAACAGTAGATATTTGTCACAAAGCAGCTTTACAGAATTTGAATGACTTTAAACATGAGCTAATTTTATCCCTAATCTATCCCCAATGAGCAAGCCTGTGGTGACGGTGGCAAGGGGAAAAACTCCCTCAGACGACATGAGGAAGAAACCTCGAGAGGAACCAGACTCAAAAGGGAACCCATCCTCATTTGGGTGATGGCGTGATTTATAACATTAGCAGTTTTAACATGAAGTCTGTTTTGTGTAACATGAATACACTGAAGGCTTACAAAAGTACAGATGCCTACCAATATTTCAAGGCAGGTTTCATGCTGGAATGTTATGGAAATTCCCAATAAAGAAAAATACCTTATGACAAAGGTAAGCACAAATGTGGACTTGTAATAGTAATAAAGAAGCCAGAGCCTAGAGCTTGCACATTTTATGGTGTTTAGCCTCATCTACATCATAACAAATGTGCTGATAGTTGAGCCAAGCATTAGGTCTAATAAAATGTATTTGCGTCCAAAGCCCACATCTGGATATCTGCAGTTGCTATGACGTCACACAAAAGCGACCATGATGCGGTGACCTTTTTGTTCTGTTCACTTTTGCTTTGTTTGTTAAACAACATAATTAACAGATTTTCCAAGGCAATTGGGAAAAATTCCAATAGGAGCCCTGTGTCCTGGGATGCATTAAAATTCTGAACATGCATTTTTGTGTGTAAAAATGCATGATTTTTGCGTTTTAATGCAGTCCCTGGTAGGCTTAAATTGTAAGCCTACCAGGGACGGTGGTGGTTTTATGGGTAATGGCATGTCACTAAGCGTATCGGTCAATAAATTAAGCGCAGCGGGGCTGCTATGCTATGATTCTTTCGGGCCATGGTTCCCAGCCTGGGGTCCCGGGGGTCTGCAGAGCTTTGTCTGCTCTGAGGATGTGAGGTTATCAAAATTTATATTTTCTTGTCAGGTCAGGTAGTGGCTATACCTGGGTAATTAATCCCTGATTGTTTTCCTGCTGTCAGCATCATTATATGAATAAAACACTATGTCTGAGAAATGTAAAAGCACTGATGAGTCGGCAGTATCAAAAAAGAAAACAAGGCCAGGCGTTACCTTGAGTTTGGTTTCATAGAAGGACAGGACAGTTTTTGGCCAGAACGTGTAATTTGTGGTGAGAAGCTAGCTAATGACAGCATGAAGCCAAGCAAACTGAAACAACACCTCAAGACTGTTGGTGAAAATTGGGAATATTTTGAGAGGAAGAAGCAATTGGCACTAACAATTGATCCACGGACATCAGAAAAGCTTTTGAAAGGGGGCGTCGTGGCTCAGGTGGTTAAGGCGCTATACCATGAATGCGGGCGACCCGGGTTCGATTCCGGCCCGAGGTCATTTCCCGATCCCTTCCCGTCTCTCTCTCCCGCTCATTTCCTGTCTCTACACTGTCCTATCCAATAAAGGTGCAAAAAGCCCAAAAAAATATCTTTAAAAAAAAAAAAAAGAAAAGCTTTTGAAAGAGCAGATAGTGATTTACACAGAGGCATCATTTGAGTGTTTGCTGTTAACTGCCAAGGCAATTTTTAGCCTCAAATTGTGAGTCCCCCTTGCTTATGTCCAAGGGGAAAAAAGGTTGAGACCCACTGCTTTAGGGGAAACTCTGCAAGGTCAGTGTAACAAAACTAAAAGCAGAGCCGTAAACATGGCTAAAAACAAGCATGATGGTCATTAATACTTAGCAAAGCCGCTGTGAAAAGTGTCCTTATGTGTGTGCTGATTGCACTCATATCGGTATTGGGTGCTTCCCATAACAACTGGGTCCTGTGAGCAAGCATGGCCGCTCGAGCGCACGAAGATGTAACAGTCAAGTGTTCACCTGCTGTGTGACCACAACTTTTAGCTCCCCTGTATATTGCCAAGCATTGCTACCAAAACACCTCATTTTCATCGATAACCCATCACAAAGCATCGAGAGCTGTAGTGTGACCCTAGCTTAAGCAAGTTGCTCTATTTATATTGTTTAAAATTTGCTGAGTTGAACTTGACATAGCTGTCCTTTCTGTGCTCTGCATGTCTAGGGCACGCAGCCTTTCCTCATGCAGCTGCTTGCTGTGTACAAAGTCTTTCGGCCAGAGCTGGTGACACACACACTGCCGTCAAGAATGAAGGTGAGTGTTTCCATCTTAAAAAGTGGCAGTATACAGTACCTCTGGTTACTGTGGGAATATTCACATCTGATCTACCAGCTTGCCTATCTGTATGGTTTCAGACTGGCTTCAAGAACTACAGTTCCACTTGGAAAGCAGCTCTGAGTGCTGTCCAGAAGGGGAACATGGCTGAAGTTATAGCTCATCCTAGTCTCAGTGTGGCGCTGAAAAGCAAATCCACTTCTAGAAAAAGGGTAAGATGTGCTCAAAGCAGAGAGCTTGTGTCGTTGTCCCCACCTTCTCTGATGGTTGGATGAAAAAGTTGCGGATCACCTCCTACTGAATAGGCTACCTGTAAAATGCTAAGAGCCTGGATACATTATCTGCTTATTCCAGGTGCCAGCTAGTGATCCACTCTTGGGATGCATTCTACTTTTACTTTCAAAGCGTGGAAGTCAATTGAAACATGCAGATCCTTATACATTTGCTGTCTACTTTTATTAGGAAGACCTGTACATTCATGTAGTGATCTAATCAGCTGATTATGTGGCAGCAACACAGTGCAAAAATAGTGTACAGTTACTGGTCAAGAGCATCAATTATTGTTCATCAAAATGGTGTGATCTCTGTAACTTTGGTACCAGGTGGGCTGTTTTGAGTATTTCATAAACCAGTGGCTTCCTGAGAATTTATGGTCTCAAAAGTTTGCACAAAATGGTGTGAAATACAAGAACCATTCTGTGAGCAGGGTGTCTGTGAATTGCAACAAAAAATAGTTGTGAATTGCAACATAAAATGAACGTACATTGAGTTGAAGTTTGGTTATTAAGTTTGGTTATTGGTTACTTTTTACTTGTAACGTACAATGTAACATTTACTTGTAACGTTTTATCCAAAATAGTTTTTCCTGCCTTAATCATTTATTTCCATTTCACATGCATGCAGCTGTTGTAAAATTCAGTGTGTTTTTGTGTAGAACTCTCTCAGACTGTAGGTTCATTACTGGATAATGTAGAAATCATAAAATGGAGATCTATAATAGTTTGTTTGGAAAAAACAATAGGGTGCCAAGACTTTTGAACAGTACTCGTCTCATCTTTGTCTCTAGCCGCTTTATCCTGTTCTACAGGGTCACAGGCAAGCTGGAGCCTATCCCAGCTAATTACGGGCGAAAGGCGGGATACACCCTGGACAAGTCGCCAGGTCATCACAGGGCTGACACATATACACAGGCAATCATTCACACTCCCGGTCAATTTGGAGTCACCAGTTAACCTAACCTGCATGTCTTTGGACTGTGGGGGAAACCGGAGCACCCGGAGGAAACCCATGCGGACACGGGGAGAACATGCAAACTCTGCACAGAAAGGCCCTCGTCGGCTACGGGGCTCGAACCCAGACCTTCTTGCTGTGAGGCGACAGCGCCACCGTGCCGCCCTGAACAGTACTGTGAGGTTTTTAAAAAAAAAAAATTATCTGCCTCTAGGTTTATATTATTTATTTATATATATAAACCACGCTGCGTCATGACAGACAGGATAATGTTTAAGTTTAAAATTTAGTGTGTAGGATGTAGGTGTTTTTATACAGACCTAGCAACCTGTAACTGAATCAGTGCAGCTGGTCTGTCATGACGCAGCGTGGGGTTTGGGGTGGGGTGTGTGGTTTTTTTTTTTTTTTTTTTAATTATTATTTTTTATTTTTTATTAAATGAACTAGAGGTGGCTGATATAACAAAAAAAAAAGATACAAATATTTTGCACAGGACTGTGTTCCTCTGATAATAGAAACAAAGCTCCAACTTTCTGTTCTTTCAGGATTTATCATGCATGTTACTCTGAGGGTTTTTTTTTTATATATATATATGCCAGATTTGTTTGAAACCAATCTGGGTTTTCTGTTTCAAATAAGGAAGCTACTTCACCTTTAACCCTTTGATGCAAAACATGGGTCAAAAGTGACCCGGCTGAGTTTTTATCTTCTATATCTTTGCAATAAATTAATTCCATCATTCAGTATTCAAGGTATTCCTCAATTAACTTGTTTTAGATCATCATACATCCTTATTTTATTTTTTCCTTTCTTACTTTTTGAATAAAAACCCTTTTTGTATCACTACCCTTCTAATGCATTTATCTATCTAACCCTTTGTATCAATACCCTTCTAATGAATTTATTTCAAAAGTATATCATAGAAACACTCAGCCATCCATGAAATAACCTGGAAAACGAATGCAGGTCGTCTTTGACATGGGTCAAAAACGACCTGCATTCGTTTTCCAGGTTATTTCATGGATGGCTGAGTGTTTCTATGATGTACTTTTGAAATAAATTCATTTTGTCATTTACTTTTCCAAATATGCAGTAAATATCTTGTTTTTGTTTCACACATTTTTATTTTTCCTTTCTTAAGTTATGAACAAGCACAGCTTTTGTAATTCTACATCAAGTTTACACACATGGGTCAGAAACGACTCGCATGCATTTACTACACCGTTTGGTGGGAACTGTGAATTGTGCTTGTCAGACATTTCATAGCTCAGCACAGCGCCCTTTGCCCATCTAATACATGTAAGTAATGTTTTTCAATTGTTCTAACATTACCTTAGAAAAAAATTGATTGTTTAGGTTACCTTGAGTGAGTAGATTACTTGTCAGAAAGTTACAAGTAATTACTATTAGCTACCTAGCTGTTGACACATTCTACTTTAGTTAGCTAATTTTATTGCAGTTGGCTTTGCTAACAACATAGTTAATAAATAAATAACTGGCCCCATTCACTGCTAAAGTAATTACTTGAGACAAATTATTATAGTATTAAGACATTATTTAATTTTAAATCACACTTGGATGACCCATGTGTAGTAATAAGTATTTTTGTTCATAAAGTAGGAAAGAAAAAATTTAATCAAGTTTATTTATTTGTATAGCGCTTTTAACAATAAACATTTTTGTAAAGCAGCTTTACAGAATTTGAACGACTTAAAACATGAGCTAATTTTATCCCTAATCTATCCCCAATGAGCAAGCCTGTGGCGACGGTGGCAAGGAAAAACTCCCTCAGACGACATGAGGAAGAAAGCTCGAGAGGAACCAGACTCAAAAGGGAACCCATCCTCATTTGGGCAACAACAGACAGCCTGACTATAATATTAACAGTTTTAACATGAGGACAGTTTCGTTGATGTTATAACTCTTCATTGATGGAAACTTGAGTGCAAAACTGTTCATGATAACTGCAGTCCTAAAGTTAGCAAGACAACTGTAGTCCTCAGCCATAAAAGCATTACTGTAAGAGTCCAGAGCATCCCCCAGGTATAACCCTCAACTGTCCTCATGGGGCCGTCCTTCACAGGAGCGGTGCGATAAAACTCCGACCAGACACAGGGCACCAGGATGGATCAGGCAGGTCCGAGGGGCAGAAGAGGCCAGCATCTCAATCCCAGGACCAACATGTAACTCAGAGGGACAGATTGGGGGGAGAGAGAGAAAACATGTTGTTAGGTATGCCCTAAAAATGACAAGTATTAAATCTGTGTGGTAGGCTCGCAGAGACGAGAGTCTTTACATCAGGCATAACACACAACAATGGCATGTTAATATGGTAAAAAATATATCATGACCTGCTCTAAATTAATGATTTGTGGTAATTAAAAACAAGATATTTAAAGAATACTTGGAATATTCAATCATAAAATAAATTAATTTCAAAAGATAGAGCAAAGAAAAACTCAGTCAGCATGAAATAACCTGGAAAATGAATGCGGGTCATTTTTGACCCAGGTTGTGCATTAGAAAGGGTGTGCATATGTTTTGCATCAAAGGGTTAAGAAAATCAACCACACTTTCATGAAGGAGCTGACTTGAATGCGAGCAGAAAAAAAAAAAAACGAAATTCTTAAGCAAACTCTTCCATACTCACTTCTGACTTTCTGCTTTTGTAAAATACATTTTAAATACAATCATGAATTTCTCTGGAGTTTTCAGACTTGGCTCCTCTTTTCGTATTCTTTAACTACTCATTTCCTCGTTCTTGACGCATTTGCTTCTATTTGTTAACATTTTTCTTGATTAGCAGGGAGACGGTAATACCTTTTTATCTATTTGTTTGAATAAGCAAAAACAGTGCAAAAATTAACCATGTTGAAGACAGATTAAGCCTTGTTTGCATGAAAGACGGTGTGTCTGATCAGCTGTAATTATCATGTGATGCATGACATCATTCACAAGGGGTCTATAAACAGTACACGTACCATATTACAACAGCGGAGGCATATAAAATAACTTGCAAAGCTGTAAATGAAACAGAGACTAAGAAAACAGCCAAGACATAATGGCAGATACATAGTGGTGCTTGAAAGTTTGTGAACCCTTTAGAATTTTCGACATTTCTGCATAAATATGACCCAAAACATCAGATTTTCACGCAAGTCCTAAAAGTAGATAAAGAGAACCCAGTTAAACAAATGAGACAAAAATATGATACTTGGTCATTTATTTATTGAGGAAAATGATCCAATATTACATATCTGTGAGTGGCAAAAGTATGTGAACCTTTGCTTTCAGTATCTGGTGTGACCACCTTGTGCGGCAATAACTGCAACTAAACGTTTCTGGTAACTGTTGATCAGTCCTGTACACCGGCTTGGAGGAATTTTAGCCCATTCTTCCGAACAGAACAGCTTCAACTCTGGGATGTTGGTGGGTTTCCTCACATGAACTGCTCACTTCAGGTCCTTCCACAACATTCCGATTGGATTAAGGTCAGGACTTTGACTTGGCCATTCCAAAACATTAACTTCATTCTTCTTTAACCATTCTTTGGTTGAATGACTTGTGTGCTTAGGGTCGTTGTCTTGCTGCATGACCCACCTTCTCTTGAGATTCAGTTCATGGACAGATGTCCTGACATTTTCCTTTAGAATTCGCTGGTATAATTCACAATTAATTGTTCCATCAATGATGGCAAGCCATCCTGGCCCAGATGCAGCAAAACAGACCCAAACCATGATACTACCACCACCATGTTTCACAGATGGGATAAGGTTCTTATGCTGGAATGCAGTGTTTTCCTTTCTCCAAACATAATGCTTCTCATTGAAACCAAAAAGTTCTATTTTGGTCTCATCCGTCCACAAAATATTTTTCCAATAGCCTTCTGGCTTGTTCACGATCTTTCGCAAACTGCAGACGATCAGCAATGTTCTTTTTGGAGAGCAGTGGCTTTCTCTTTGCAACCCTGCCATGCACACCATTGTTGTTCATTGTTCTGATGGTGGACTAATGAACATTTAGCCAGTGTGAGAGAGGCCTTCAGTCGCTAAGAAGTTACCCTGGGGTCCTTTGTGAACTCGCCGACTATTACACGCCTTGCTCTTGGAGTGATTTTTGTTGGTCGACCACTCCTGGGGAGGGTAACAATGGTCTTGAACTTCCTCCATTTGTACACAATCTGTCTGACTCAGTGGGTTTACATGCACATAGAGAAAATCGAATTTCTGCCGTTGCTCGACTGAAATCGAAGTTCTAAATGCCATGGAAACACCTTAGTTAGGCTGAAATCGAACTGAACTTGATTTCTCGTAATCGAGCTACACGACCTAGATTATGCGATTTTAGCCGAGCTACTTAGTGCATGTATATCCTATCGAGCTACGTAGTTGAGCTACTTACTTCAGCACTGCACCTTCCGGGAGTGACGAGACCACAAGCGGGAAACACAACAGCCTCGGTCGGCATGACAACGAATCATGACAATGGCATGAATCTTTTCTTTTTGTGGCATTGTTTGCACTGTTAAAATTTCTCACTTACTGTATCGCCAAATACATCTGTATAGCTGTGAATTGTATACATAAACAAGTCACTGTGTGTGTGTGTGTGTGTGTATAGATGTCCAACATCTGAAGAATGTCAATAAAAACAAAACAATTTAACTTTTTGTGTGTTTATTAAGACAAGTTAAATTGTAAGCAAAAAATGGACTTTAGAAAAATATACAATTGTGCAAAATAAGTTGTCTTACAAAACAGTGGTCTGCGCAGGACAGTTTGTAGCCATACAGTCTGTTAGAGCAAGCCTAACAGCTTGAGCACGGAACTTGTGAACACGGAACTGCCAGTGTTGCCAGATTGGGCGGTTTTAAGTGCATTTTGGCGGATTTGAACATGTTTTGGGCTGGAAAATGTCAGCAGTATCTGGCAACACTGCTGATAACTTTTATACTCTTGAATAGCTCTTCATGACGACAACCGGAAGTGTACCAACACGATGGGGTGTGTAGTGCCACCTGTGGCTCGGGTGCACAATGTACCTCACACAATAGCTCAATTTCCTTGTGTGCATGTAGGATTGGATTTCTCTGGCACCCCTGCTGGGACCCTTAGCTCGATTACCGACAGTAGCTTGATTTGGAGGTGCATGTAAACGCACTGACTGTGGATTGGTGGAGTCCAAACTCTAGAGATGGTTTTATAACCTTTTCCAGCCTGATGAGCATCAACAACGCTTTTTCTGAGATCCTCAGAAATCATCTTTGTTTGTGCCATGATACACTTCCACAAACATGTGTGTTATGAAGATCAGACTTTGATAGATCCTTGTTCTTTAAAGGATATGGGACATGGATTTTTACCTGGGCATAATTATGTATAAAGGACATAAGAAATGCCACCTAAATCACTGCAGGGCATCAAAAATGTGAAAATCATCACATTATTCAAGTTTTTCTATACATTAGCGTAAAACAAGGATTCGTTAATGAGCTAGGTGGTCACGTGACCCGTGACATCACAAACTTTCCAAGGAGCCAGCGCTTGGGAATCTAATGTAAACAGGTTACCAAAATGGACACCATCGACAGTGATATTCCCGATGTTTCACAGGGATGTGAAGTTGGACCCTATCAATTTGAACCGATAGCTGGAAATTCACATGTACATAGATCTTGTCTTTACTCTGACGGGTCAGATGATTCTGAGAGTGAGAGTTCATTCAGCCCTCATGAAACTGAAAGCGGTTGGCTGGATAACACTTCCTGGTAAGTTAAAAACAATTCTGCTCAAAGGCTAATGATCTGTTGAAAGAAGTATTATTTTTGTATCATACACTGAAAGTTCATCATAGATCTAGCTAAAGTCCGTTGCAAGCTAGTTTTTTTTTTTTGCTGATATTTTTCGAGATTGAGATACAATGCTTCCAGAGTCCGAGATGAAAACATTCAAAATGGCGAAACGAGTCAGAATTATGATAATAAATAATTGATACACCCAAAATTATAATACTAATCCTTACCTCGGCTTTCAGTCGCTTAGCGCAGAGGTCTTCAACAGGGGGGTCGCAAAATCGCACCGGATCACTCATATCAACAAAAATATTCCTGCCCTGTCCCCTGGCCTCCGTGCAGGGATGCAAACAGCGCGCCTTTCGGCGGATGCCGCCTTTTTCACGGCTGAATCGCGCAGATCCGATTTAAAAAAAAAATAAAAATAAAAAAATAGCGATGTTGGTTCATGGAGCATGAGGCATGAAGTGTAAGGATGAGAGAGAGGTGGTTTGGGTCGGGAAGCTGCGCGCATTTGTGCAGCCTGGCGCAGGTGTGCGCGGCTTCCCGATTTGAACTGTTTTTTTTTTTTTCTCATCCTTATGCTTCCTGTTTCATGTTTCATGAATTAATATCGCTCAGTACCTGAGTATTAATGTTGAAAGAATCCTCAGTGAAATGGTCCGAATACAGTTTGTGGGAAACAGTAGGTGCGAAGTTTTTTTTTTTTTTTTTTCAACAGGTGTTCTGTAAAGTTGTCCTACCAAGCCTACTGCGCATGCGCGAAGCCTACTGCGCATGCGCAGGTGAGCCCAGACTTTCCTCAGCTTCGGGTCCTTGGGGAATGCAAAAAAACTTACTCCAGGGCATTTCCCATTGGAATTATTGCAACCATAAGCAGCACAATACACCATGATGTCCAATGTACTTTAAAGACTATAAAAAAATTTTCTTGTCATCCACTTCTCCATTCATCTACCCGCTTGTGCTGTGCCCGAAAGTTTTTGTGACGTATGATCATGTGACAGCGGCTCTTCCGGTTGCAAAAAATGCATATCGGAAGTCGAGCAGAAATGCCATATCACGAATATAACGATTTTGCTGAATTTAATAGATGATTTTGTATTTGTTGATGCAATTAATTCATATTTTTAATGGAAAGAAACTGATATAGCGTGCTTTTATGTTTCATGTCCCATATCCTTTAAATAAGAGTGCCCACTCACACCTGATTTGTCATCCCATTGATTTGAAAACACCTGACTCTAATTTCACCTTTAAATGCTAATTCTAGAGGTTCACATACTTTTGCCACTCACAGATGTAATATTGAATCATTTTTGTCAATAAATAAATGACCAAGTATAATTGTCATTTATTTAACTGGGTTCTCTTTATCTACTTTTAGGACTTGTGTGAAAATCTGATGGTGTTTTAGGTCATATTGATGCAGAAATATAGAAAATTCTAAAAGGTTCACAAACCTTCAAGCACCACTGTAGTAAGGGACGCTTTTAAGAACTGAAATAAAAGGTCAAAAAGTCTAATTTTTGTGGTGCTAGTTTGTAATATACGCTCATTCCAACTTACCCAGTCGGGCATGTCAGGGACGTGTCCCACTTACCCGAAATGCATGTTTCACTGGCAATTGGGCAGTCCTTAATGTTGAGCCCTGTTATTTATAATATTATGCTCTTTATTAACCCCGCCGACAGTAGTCGGAGGGGTTATTATTTTCACCTGCGTCAGTCTGTGTGTGTGTATCTGTCTGTCTGTCTGTGTGTCTGCAAGATATCTCAAGAACCAATGGATCGATTTGGACCAAATTTTGTACATGTGTTGCCAATCACCCAGGAAGGAAACCATTAAATTTTGGAGGTCAAGGTCATGGCAGAACTTCGAAATTTTCGCCCAATGTATTTTAATAGGGAAAAGGCGGGGTTTGCACTCGTTAGAATGTCCCTGTCTAGTTATAAGTTTATTGACCCTTGTGAATCGTTCATATAGCCGTGAAGAACTGTTTAACATCAAAGAGCTTGTAATTGTGAACAAGTTTTTAGCAACTTTGGTAGCATCACGAAAGGGCTAGCCAGCACCAAGAGCTCCATGAATCCCCATGTGAGTCAGAAGGAGGCAAAGGTGGTGCCATATAGAATGCAAAAGCATGGTGGTGCACTAGGGTACAGTCCAGGCTATGAAATGCTCTGTACAGACCACCTTTGCCAAGCATTTTCCTTGCAAATGGATGAAATAAGGCTGTGGCTCAGCATGCAGAGAT
The DNA here is from genome assembly GCF_027579695.1 of Neoarius graeffei. NCBI lineage: Eukaryota > Metazoa > Chordata > Actinopteri > Siluriformes > Ariidae > Neoarius > Neoarius graeffei. Next base: position 28,838,614 of record NC_083576.1, on the reverse strand, counting down.
TGCTGAGGGACTGCTGCATACTGATTTTTACGGAGATGTATTTCAGCGCTTCATTTCCCAATTGGGCTGTGGAGCTAACTAACTGGACAGTGCACTGCGCAGACCGGACAAAGAAGAGCTTGTAAGTCAAGTCAACTTTATTGTCAAATATGCTATACATGCTCGACATACAGCACAGATGAAATTTCAGTCCTCTCTGACCCACGGTGCAAACAGGCAATGCAATAAAAATAGAATAATTGAAACAAACAATATAAACAGTATAAACACTCTAGATAGGAACTAGGCATAGACTAAACACTCAAACAATATAAACAGTATAAATAAACAGTATAAACACTAGATAAGAACTAGACATAGATGAAATACTCAGACAATGTAAACAGTGTAAACACTCTAGATATGAACTAGACGTAGACTAAACACTCATACATGTGTGTGTGTGTGTGTATATATATATATATATATATATATATATATATATATATATATACGCGTGCGCGCGCACAAATTGGTTCAAATAAACAAACAGTTAAGGGCACTTGAGGTATAGCAGGTAAACATGAAATAAGCAGTATAAACAAACTAGCAGCTGTTAAGATGAGCAGGGATGAGAATTTTCCGCCGATCGGCGGATTTCCGACTTTTTCAGACCAAAATGATCGTTTTTGAGATCGATGTAAATCCGTTGAGAAATTTTCGGGGGGGTATGATTAACGATCTGTGGTCACCGTATAATGCAGACATTCCAAGTCTCCTGGAACTTCCGGGAGTCTCCTGCATATTGATAGAAGCGAGCAAGAGCATGCGCGCGCAACATTAAGGTCTGCATCACGCATCTTAGAATGCGAGCGCACGCGCGAGGGAGACTGTGTGCAGTGTTGCCAGATATTGCTCACGTTTTCCATCCCAAAATATGTTCAAAACCTGCCAAAATACACTTAAAACCACCCAATGTGGCAACACTGCCTGTGTGCCTGTTCATGTAGCGCATACCAGACAAAGAGCATCCTGATTGGGTTACTCAGCAAAATAAGCCAATCAGCTTTCAGTGTGGGTGGGCTTTTATCCCTTTTCTCGAGGACCGAAGTTTAGTTGAGTCGGTGCAGCTGACAGGACCGGCATAGCAGAGAGAGAGCACGTGCCCCAAAAAACCAAAGTACAAACCCCACTTCACCTCAGATTACACAAAAGAATCTCCCTGTCTAATAAGGGTAGAAAATAATGAGTTTCGCGCGATGTACTGTTTGCAACAGTGGTTTCAGCATTGCCCATGGTGGCTTAAATGATTGTAAAGGACATGTTGAGGTGAGGAGTGTCATTTCATGTGCAATATATTTAGGTCAACAACAGGCTGTCATGAAAAAACCAAACTTATTGAAGATTTCCATAAAATAACAATGTATGAATATACATCATATATATCAAATACACGTCATATGTAAGTGTGTATCTTTTTATAAATGAGGTTAGCTTGTCTAATGTAGCATGTTGGGGAGAATCATAGTATCATCTATATTTCTGATAAAATTTTAGGTATGATACCGTGTATAACTCTCCTACTTATTGCTCATTTCATGGGGGGGAATTGTTGGTGTGTGCCGCGCGGGAGCGTCTGCCCACATTTTTTTAGGCCGAGATGAACTTAGTTTTTGATTTAAAAAATTTTTTCCAATTTGTAATGCCCATTGTACATGCCTGTTCTTTAACTCAAAATCACCATATCGATCTTCAAATTGACCATATGGTATATGCATTACATTACACAACATCCTGTCCAGATAAAACCTCGTTAGTACACACAACAGTTGAAAGGGAAGTGATGAGTGATGTTGAATGTTGCCTGCTTAATATGCAAGACCTCCTGCTACCATGATAACATCAGAAGAAAGCTTAAGAGAATTATATGACAGAACTTTTTTCTGGTTTGCACTTCATTTTAAAGGATTAGAGTATTCAAAGACATGAATAGCAAAAATGCAGAAATATAATACTCTAGAGCTCATTTATATTAAAAGGTGCATTGATTTTTTGAAATCATCAAATGTGAATTGATCAAAAACAAGTCTCTTGTACCATATTAATCATTTTCACCTGGTAGTCCACCAAGAAGGGGAATTTATTTTCAAATACATTGCAACTTTTTGCTGATAAAATTAATGGTTTTGGGGTTAAAAAAAAAAGCCAAAAATCATTAGCGCCCCGGGCCATGGGCCCCGCCCTGGTTTTTTCAGACTTTTTAAATATTTTCCATTCTCATCCCTGGATGAGGTAGTGCGGAATAGTGCAAATGGTAAAGTGGTAAAGTGAGATGTGCGGTCCCTGAGGTCAGTGTGTTAATGAATGATGTGTGTGTGTGTGTGTTTGGGGGGGGGACTGTGAGGATATGTCAGATGCTGAAGGGGGGGTGCGAGCAGAATCTGTGGCGGGGGCAGAGGGGGGAGGAGGGGCAGAGCAGGGAGGGAGTTGAGCCTCCTGACTGCCTGGTGAAAGAAACTGTTCTTGAGCCTGCTGGTTTTGGCCCGGAGACTCCGCAGTCTCCTCCCCGACGGCAGCAGGCTGAAGAGGCTGTGAGATGGGTGGGTGGGGTCACCTGCAATCCTGATGGCTTTGCGGGTGAGGCGGGAGTTATAAATATCCATTAGAGAAGAGAGAGACACCAATGATGCTCTCAGCTGCTCTCACGATGCGCTGCAGAGACTTGCAGCAGGACACGGTGCAGGCGCCGTACCACACGGTGATGCAGCTGGCCAGAATGTTCTCGATGGTGCCTCTAGAAAGTGTGCATGATGCAGGGGCTTCAAAGTTTGGGAGAATAGCAGGGTACAAATAATTTACAGCAGGGTGCAAAATGGTAAAATGTCTGCCAGTGGCAGACATAATGCACGCAAAGCGTGCAGGGATATAGATAGATAGATATGCAAGTACGAATTTTTCATGGGGCGGGATGGTTTGGAACAGGTCGTCTAAAATTGGGATAACATTTACCCGGGACGGGTATTTGAGGCGGGTCGTCTAGCTTAAGCTTGATTAGCGTTGTTACGCACGCCAGTGTTTCCCACAGAAATTTTGGAGACTATGGGGGAGGTGCGGGGGTTGTTTAAAATTGAGTGATATGTTAAATATTAAGTTATTACTGAAAAAATATTGATTAAAAAAAAACAGACACTGAGAAATGGTCCTTGTGGCAGCGGGGGCGTGAACAAGCGTCGGTCTTTGACAGGAGGGCGGAGTCAGGGAAGGTGAGTGGCAGAATCACTACACCTGACGGCAATTAACCTGTGTTTGTGTGTCTACGAACATTCGAGACACGCACACTGTCGTCTTGTCTCGGGAAGCTCTCCTCTGCTTTCCCTCTGCCTCCTTAAATAAGGCGTGGTTACTGGGAAGACACACAAACACAGGTTAATTGCCGTCAGGTGTAGTGATTCTGCCACTCACCTTCCCTGACCCCGCCCTCCTGTCACAGACCGACGCTTGACCACGTCCCCACTGCCACAGTCCTATAAACAACTTTACCAATATAAAAGATTACCAGGACTACAAAAATGCAGAAAAATAGGCTTTACTTATCTAAATGCACCTGTTGGTTCAAAAGTTAAAGTGCAGAGAACCTCACAGCACAACATGAAGTTACCTTAAAATATAATATAAATGCCTCAGCTTTCATGTAAGAAAAAAAAACTATTAATACTAGTGCTGTGTGCAGGCAGTCTCTCCTGAAGACTAAATTAAACAATAATTATAAACTAATAAAATAAATGGCTCAGGCGTCATAGAAGAAAAAAACAATTTGAACAGAATCTCACAGTATGATGCTGAAGCTGCCTAAACAATGGAAAATAAAATACCATTTTGGCAAAAACGTTGGCATCCATTAATTTCTTGTATTAAGTAAAAAAAAAAACATGTTGCCAGATACTGCTGACGTTTTACAGCCCAAAATATGTTCAAAACCCGCCAAAATGCACTTAAAACCGCCCAAATTGGGCGGTAAAACGCGCAATCTGGCAACACAGGCGGCAGTAATGGCTGCACTCATGTCGAGGATGTAAACACAATCTGGCAACACAGGTGGCAGTAATGGCTGCACTCATGTCGAGGATGTAAACACAGTTGACGCGGCAACGGACATGCATGACATAGTGGATGTAATTTATGTTCACAACTTTTTTTGCTGTCAGAAATATTTTAATATTAAATTGTGTGACTCGACTGACAATTGCCGGCGGCATAACAAGCCATAGCCGGCGATTTGCCGCCGGTGACCGGCTACTTTTGAGACCGCTGATGATGGGGACCGGGGCTCTTGCTCTCCTCAGTTTGCGGAGGAAGTACAGACGCTGTTGGGCTTTTTTGGCCAGTGATGCGGTGTTGTTGCTCCAGGACAGGTCTTCAGAGATGTGCACACCCAGAAACTTGGTGCTGCTCACCCTCTCCACTGCAGCACTGTCGATAGATAGTGGAGCATGCTGGGTGTGCTCTCTCCTGAAGTCCACAACAATCTCCTTCGTCTTCTCCACGTTCAGATGGAGATTGTTGTCCTTGCACCACATGGCCAAGCGGCTCACCTCACTCCTGTAGATCGTCTCATCGCCATTGTTAATGACCACAGACTGTACGGGTCGGCAGCAACTCCTCCAGCACATCACACTGAACACGGGGGCCCCCCAAGGATGTGTGCTGAGCCCCCTCCTCTTCACTCTGCTGACCCACGACTGTACACCAACATCCAGCTCTAATCTCTTCATTAAGTTTGCGGATGACACGACTGTGGTGGGTCCAACAATGGCGATACCACCAAGATGGCGGCGCGCACACGCAGCGGCTCCTCTCTGTCCCGACAGAATGGTGTTTTCATGTTTTTTGTGTTTTTAAAACAGTGTATCTGTTCGTCTTTGTCGCATCCATCAGTCTCAAGGCGCACATACTCCCGTGAGTTTCTGCTCGACATCCGCAGAACTATATTCACGGATATAAATCCAACGGATGCGGAAGTGCTATGTGGCTACGGTTTGCTCCGGAGGCCTGCTCAACCACCGACCCCCACTCCCGCATCCAGCCCGCAGTGGAAGCGCCACAGGCAGAACATGCGGAAGCAGAAGAGAGGCAAGCGCGGAGGTATCCGAGCTAGGCTAGCGGCTAGCCCTCACCGGCCAGCTATCCCTACCATCACTCTGGCCAACGTACGCTCGCTGGACAACAAGCTGGATTATGTCCGCCTGCTCCGCTCATCTTTTAAGTCTGTGAGTGCTGTGTCCTTGTGTTTGTGGAAACATGGCTTAATGACAGCGTCCCGGACTGTGCCATTCAGCTAGCCCAGCTAACATGCTACCGGTCAGACAGAGCGTTAGTCGGGGGGGGGGGGGGAAGACTCACGGTGGAGGACTCTGTGTTTTACATCAGTGATGCCTGGTGCTGTGATGCTGTTGTGGTCTGCAAACACTGCTCACCTCTGGCGGAGTTTGATTATTAAGTGCCGGCCATTCTACCTGCCGAGGGAATTTACAGCCATATTGCTGGTAGCATTATATATCCCTCCTGGCTCCAATAACAGGAGTGAAGCACTGAATGAACTCTATCAGCACATCAGTGAGCAGCAGACAGCCCACCCAGATGCTTTACTCATCCTGGCTGGGGATTTCAATCATGCAAACCCCAAAAGCGTGTTTCCAAAACTCTATGGACATATCAACTTTCCCACACGTGGAAACAATACTCTGGACAATATTTGCACCATGTATAAAGATGCCTACAAAGCCCTACTCCTCCCCCACCTTGGGGCCTCAGATCACTCCGCTGTTATGCTAATGCCAGCATACAGGCCGTTGGTTAAAGGTGGGGTATGAGATTTTTTTTCAGGAGTATTTTTTTTACCATATTGCTTGAAAAGCTCCTCACACCCATGTTGCAAGCAGTACAATAGAAGGTTTGACCCAAAACAAAATATTTTAATCCAGTCTACAGTGTAAAATAAAGGAAAAACGCCATCCAATCATATCGAGGTACCACCTCAAAATGATTGGATACTGACACGTCAATCAGACTGAAGCCCGCGCGCTGAGCAGGGAGAGACAGAAATGCACAGAAAAAGGTCCTTCCAAACAACGGGGATTTACACGAAAACGGAAGGAGATATTCACAAAATTATTTCACAGTGAGTGCCACAAGGATCTCCTGAACAAACTGATGTAATTTTTTTGTCTGTAGTGTAAAAAATGAGGTCACTAGAGTGAGTTAAAAACGAGTGACTTTTCTGTCAGGATTTGAATGGGAGTCAATGGTGCAGCTTGCCTGCCCTTTCCTCACTTTCAGGCTTCTCATTCAAAAACTGCAAGTCCTATCGTGTAGGTAGACACATTGTGTGAATCAGGACAAGTGTGGCTACTACTTTTGAGAAAATTGTGTGTGGTGTGTGTGGAGTGAAAATTGAGGCTGAAAATACAGTTTAAATGAGAGTTTGAGCTATTTTTCCAAGCTCTCTACACTCTGCTCCACTGGTGTGTAACGCAATAGACACCCATTATAAAGGCTGATTTTCTCAGGCTTTATAAGGGGGAGGAGGGGTGGAGACGCGGGGGGTGGGAGCATGGCGAGGGCGGGCGTGTTTCTTTTCAAAATATGGCTTGCGTGAACCGTTATTCCAAAATCTCATACCCCACCTTTAAAGTCACCAAACCAGCTACAAAACAGATACGTGTGTGGCCAGAGGGGTCCTCAGAGGCACTCCAGGACTGTTTTTCCACCACTGACTGGAGCATGTTCAGACAGACGGCCACCTATGGACCCTTTTCACGTGACGTCACGACAAACGCAGCCGCCATTTTGGACATGTACTACCAGTAGTCTACCACAGCCAACAACGAGGAACGACGGCGAAGCATCGAAAGGAATATAGCCATCAAAGAAAGTTTTTACTTTCAGCAAGACTTCCATCATGCCATTATATTGTTATGCACCTGGATGTAGTAACTATCAACACACAAGGCAAGATTTATCATTTTATCGGATCCCGACAGATGCTGACCGACGGAGAAGATGGATGGTCTCTAAAATATTGGCAAAATGATGTTTATTGACATAGCAATCGTGTGTAACGGGAAGCATTTGCATATCCGAAGTGTTCTGTTTACATCAAAGATAAAATAAACCGATATGACAACGACTGCTGCTGCCAGGTTGGGGACACAAACTAGTAGAAAGGAAGTGTGCCAACAGTGCCAAAACACTTCCTTTGTGGTTGATTCTGCTTTAAGGTAAGATGCATTTAATTATTCGTCTGCTGTGGGTTTGGAATCGGTAGCCTGACCGATTCGTTCATGTTTGTGGTGCCATTTGTTTGTTGACGCGTGTTGAAATGGAAGATTGGTTGTTGACATGATTTCCAGTGATGCTTTGGTGCTGCTGTGGATCAGATGTGTTGAGTAGCCTGACTGTTTTTTTTTTCTTGCATGTGGTATCATTGTTGATGCGAGGTTGTTTTTTGAACATGCCAATGCGGACACGATTTCCCCTGATGAGTTATGACTTCAGACGCGGTGGAGGTGTGGAGTCCGCGTGGTGTGTGTAAGAGAGGCTTCTCATGTGTTTGGAGATCGGGACAAGCTCTGAGACAAGTGCAAGCCCCCCCCCAGGGAAAAAAAGGGACACCCCCAAAAATATCGGCATAGTTCGAACACTGGGTTGGAGAAAGTAATGGCAAATAGTGAGTGCACAAAACCATAGAAGGTAAACTGTACACAGCGCCAGGGCAGTGTGATGGTATGTCTACTTTTAGATTGTGTTAGCTTATCAATGAACACACTCATCACTCGACGAGTTTCACGTCTTTACGACGGACACTTAAATGTGTTAGGTATTATTGTTGCAGTCTAAGCAGTCATTGTAGCAGCTAGATGAGCGAGAACCGAAAGGGTCTGTGCCATAAACTGTTATTTCTTCATGTCCAAAATGGCGGTCGCGTTTACGAAGGTCACGTGAGTGAAAAGGGTCTATAGCAACATCACAGATCTCCAGGAGTACATGGAGACAGTCACTGCCTACATGAGGAAGTGCATGGACAACGTTACGGTCACCAGAACCATCTCCATTCGGGCCAATCGGAAGCCATGGCTGACAGGGGAAGTCCATAGGCTCCTGTGGGCTCGGAACGCCGCCTTCAGAGCTGGGGATGAGGTGGGCCTGAGGACAGCTAGGGCCAATCTGTCACGAGGCATCAGGGTGGCCAAGAGACAGTATTCCAGGCACATTGCTGACCATTTCAGCGACAGCAGAGACACCAGGAACCTTTGGCGGGGGATTCAGACCATCACAGACTACAAGTCCTCGCCACAGACCTGTGACAACTCCACGTCTCTGCTGAATCAGTTGAACGACTTCTTCGCTCACTTTGAGGCAGACAACAGCACCACGGCACAGAAGACCCCACCACCTCCCGGTGACCAGGTGTTGATGCTGTCCCCAGACAGCGTGAGTAGATCTCTCAGGACGACAAATGCACGAAAAGCCCCGGGTCCTGATAACATTCCTGGTCGTGTCCTGAGAGACTGTGCCGAGGAGCTCACAGATGTCTTTACAGACATCAACATCTCGTTGAGCCAGGCTGTTGTCCCCACGTGCCTCAAAACCACCACCATCATCCCCGTCCCGAAGAAGCCGTCTCCCTCATGCTTCAGTGACTACCGCCCTGTCGCATTCACTCCTATCCTCATGAAGTGCTTCGAGCGGCTAGTCATGCGGCATATCAAGTCTGCCCTTAAAACTTTTGTAAAGCTTTGGCTGTGCAGGTCCATGGTAATAAGAGAAGGGCTATCTATATCCATAAGAAGTGCACCAGCAACACTTAATCTCATTGTATATGAGCAGTGACCCATTGTTTTGTTTCTTCAAAAATACCTGCAAAACTTTTAAAGCTTTGGCTGTGCAGGTCCATGGTAATATAGCCTCTGAACCCAAAGGTGGGCTGGTATATGCAAATTTTGAGGCATGAAAATTCATGAGTCTGGTTTGTTAAATCAGTTCAGGATTTTTGAATTGGCCCATTTTACAACCCCACTTGCCCCTGCCCATCCTCACTACATTCTATAGAAGCACCATAGAGAGCATTCTAACTAGCTGCATCTCTGTGTGGAAGAATGTGAGGACAGCAGAGAAAATCATTGGGACTTCTCTTCCCTCCATTCAGGACATTGCACCATGTCTCAAGCCAGATACATCAGTGACCCCTCTCACCCTCACTATGGACTGTTCTCCCCTCTGGAAAGAGGTTCCGCAGCATTAGGTGCAAGACCACCAGGTTCTGTAACAGCTTTTTCACCCAAGTCACCAGACTGCTGAACTCCAAACCCAAACTCTAAACTTCTATTTATAACTTGAACATTCCAAATTCCACGGGTCACTTTATACTATTGCACTTTATATTTTTGCTGCTGCATAATTTAATTTTAATACACTTCATATTTAATTTTGTGCTGAGCCAAATTGCAACGAAATTTCGTTTGGTGTACACTTGTTGCATATACTGAATGACGACAAAGGTTGTCTAAGTCTTTTTTGGGCCTGTTTTACAGCCCTTTTTTGCACGTGCAGGATTCGCTTTTAAAAAGGGTCAGTGTTTGATAGTGTTTGAGGTTTATGGGATGTCAGTTCCATGTACCGAACTCTCCTTTTTCACTTATGCCAAAGTAAATGTAGGTTTCCATTCTATGGCACTTTTAAAGCATGTGGTCTTAGTGATGTATGTAGTTCAGCAGAGGTTTATGATTGTACATAATGTGGAAAGAGAGATGCAGGGCTTGTGCAAAAAAATTGGTGACCTTATTGCCTTGAATTATTTTTACATGGACTACTAGAATTGCACATTTTGCTTGTGTTTAAGTTTAGAGCCTGAGTCCAAATAAGCATAACTTGCTGCATTTACGGTGAACATGTGATGTTAATGCTGGCAGAATATACTTTTCAGTCTTACAAGTCAGGTTGTAGAAAAGTGACTTGCTACACTGGAAAATGCCTGATTTAAATTACAAGGTTAAAAAAAAATCATTGTTTAACTTTTAGAGAAAAACTGTAACCTGTAAACCACTGTGATCCTTGAATTTATATCTGTACTGTAATCTTTCTCTATGACAATTACAGAAACTGCATTGTCTGGAGGTTCCTGGTTTGAGCTCAGCATTTCACACCAGCTCTGTGAGGAAAGTTTTCCGTCTACAGGAACTGCGATCTTTCACCCAGCTTCTGCAAAATATTCACAACATAGAGGTAACACTGCAAAAATGCCATGTCTATCTTTGCACTGGTACCATGACCATTCTTTCATGTCTGATGTTTATCACAATATTTCAGATCTGTCTATAAATATTAACCTACGGACATTACAACTTTTAATTGGTCTTATTTTTAAATGAAATAATCACACTAAATAATAAGCTAATAGTATTTAATGTAACCTACTAGGTTACATAAAGGATTTCTCCCTGCACGTTTTTTTTTTTTTAAGTATAATTCTCCAGAGTATAGCAGCAAGTGAAAAAAGAAATGGGCAATGACAGCACAATTCCCCCCCCCCCCCCCCCCCCAAAAAAAAAAAAAGAAACGTGTACACGTACTTTTTGAATAAAGAAATCTAACTAGGATGAGAGGGCTCCAATCCTGATATTAAAGTGTAACTTCTCTCCATTGTTAGTTTATAGAAGGGCATATTTGGGCATAATTTTCTGTCTAGAGGACTACATTGCCAGGACCGTTGGTACTATAGCTATGCAAATTCAACACGGCAAGGCTAACCATGTTTTACTGTTATTTAAGATCTATTTGGCAAATTGGTACATCTACAAGGGAAATGTTACACCAGGCAATTGCTGTTTTGTGCTATTGAATTTGAAATAAAATAACGTAAATGCAGATTGAATTAGTGGACAGCAGGAACAGTTAGTTCTACTAATAGGAAAAAGGCAACTAACTGTGTTCTTTAAGCCAGTACAGTTCCTGCAATGGGACTTGGAGTTATGGTCAGAAATTTACATACATGGGCATGAATATCATCATGGACCCAAATGTCATGGCAGTGTTGGACTTTGAGTGGTTTCTTTGAACCCTTCTTTTTCTGTGGCAGAATGACTGTACAACATTACACCTGTAATAGAAACAAAACAAGAATTTCCTGAAAAAGTTAATTTATTTTGGATTTTCTAAAATCAACACAGGGTCACAATTATATATATTATATGTAATTTTACACAGTTATACATAATGAGTCAAAAATTACACATGGAGCACACGAGAGATATTTATTTTGTTGAATGTCCTTGAGCAAGTTTCATCTTTATCAGATGCTTTTGGTAGCCATCAACAATATGGCAGGATTCTGGTTTCAATATTTGATCACTGTTCTCTGCAGAATTAGACTTCACTTAAATATCTTTAATTGCCAGGTTTCCTGGCATGGACCCAAAGTTTAAACAAAGTCCAGATATTTTAGATAAGGGTTGAGGTCAGGCCTTTGGGAAGGCCTTTCCAAAAGATTCAAAGATTTGTCAATGCACTATATATCCAGGATATATATATCTCCAGGATATGGAGGAGAATCGAAATGCCGTTTTTCTCTCACCTTACTTGCAAAAAACAGAAGGTTACCAAAAAAGTGTGTATGTGGTTTTTTATATATATATATATATATATATACACACACACACACACACATACACAGTGGGGTAAAAAAGTATTTAGTCAGCCACCAATTGTGCAAGTTCTCCCACTTAAAAAGATGAGGCGCCTGTAATTTTCATCATAGGTACACTTCAACTATGAGAGACAGAATGAGGGGAAAGAATCCAGGAAATCACATTGTAGGATTTTTAATGAATTAATTGGTAAATTCCTTGGTAAAATAAGTATTTGGTCACCTACAAACAAGCAAGATTTCTGGCTCTCACAGACCTGTAACAACTTCTTTAAGAGGCTCCTCTGTCCTCCACTCGTTACCTGTATTGATGGCACCTGTTTGAACTCGTTATCAGTATAAAAGACACCTGTCCACAACCTCAAACAGTCACACTCCAAACTCCACTCTGGCCAAGACCAAAGAGCTGTCAAAGGACACCAGAAACAAAATTGTAGACCTGCACCAGGCTGGGAAGACTGAATCTGCAATAGGTAAGCAGCTTGGTGTGAAGAAATCAACTGTGGGAGCAAATATTAGAAAATGGAAGACATACAAGACCACTGATAATCTCCCTCGATCTGGGGCTCCATGCAAGATCTCACCCTTGGGGTCAAAATGATCACAAGAACGGTGAGCAAAAATCCCAGAACCACACGGGGGGACCTAGTGAATGACCTGCAGAGAGCTGGGACCAAAGTAACAAAGACTACCATCAGTAACACACTACGCCGCCAGGGACTCAAATCCTGCAGTGCGAGACGTGTCCCTGTGGTCTTGACGCTCACTAGCCCTCGGCCTCCCTCTTTCCGCTTAGTGTATAGTCTCAGGGTGCTGGACTTGGGGTGGAACCCTCCATGCATGGTGAGGAGCTTTTTAGTCTTGATATCTGTGGCTTCTATCTCCTCCTTTGGCCAGTTTATGTTACCAGCGGGGTATCTGATGACTGGTAGTGCGTACATGTTGATGGCTCGGACCTTGTTCTTACCATTCAGCTGACTTTTCAGGACCTGCCTTACTCTCTGGAGGTATTTGGCTGTGGTTGACTTCCTTGTGGCCTCTTCATGGTTTCCATTAGCCTGTGAAATGCCAAGGTACTTGTAGCTGTCTTGGATATCACCTATGTTGCCCTCTGGTAGGTCAATCCCCTCAGTCCGGATCATCTTGCCTCTCTTTGAGACCATCCGGCCACACTT
>NC_083576.1:28620759-28820759 GCF_027579695.1 Neoarius graeffei | reverse complement strand
AATGAGTAAGCATGTGGCTCAATACATGAGCGAGGCACAGAAAGGAATTGGCAGTAACACCAGAGGAGCCAAGCACCAGCTACTGGTCGATAGAACAGTCGCCCGAGACTGTAAGAAGAGACAGACCAACCTGTGCACTGCCTGGATTGACTACAAGAAAGCCTACGACTCAATGCCACACACATGGATACTGGAATGTCTGGAACTGTATAAGATCAACAGGAACCTAAGGACCTTCATACAGAACTCAATGGAAATGTGGAAGACAACCCTAGAGGCCAACTCAAAACCCATTGCCCAAGTCAACATCAAGTGCGGCATATACCAAGGAGATGCGCTATCACCACTGCTGTTCTGCATAGGCCTGAACCCCCTCAGTCAGATCATCACGAAGAGCGGCTACGGGTACCGATTCCGTAGTGGGGCAACAATCAGCCACCTGCTCTACATGGATGACATCAAGCTGTATGCCAGGAACGAGCGAGAAATAGACTTGCTGATCCACACCACCCGGATCTACAGCGATGACATAGGGATGTCATTCGGATTGGACAAGTGTGGCCGGATGGTCTCAAAGAGAGGCAAGATGATCCGGACTGAAGGGATTGACCTACCAGAGGGCAACATAGGTGATATCCAAGACAGCTACAAGTACCTTGGCATCCCACAGGCTAATGGAAACCATGAAGAGGCCACAAGGAAGTCAACCACAGCCAAATACCTCCAGAGAGTAAGGCAGGTCCTGAAAAGTCAGCTGAATGGTAAAAACAAGGTCCGAGCCATCAACATGTACGCACTACCAGTCATCAGATACCCCGCTGGTATCATAAACTGGCCAAAGGAGGAGATAGAAGCCACAGATATCAAGACTAGAAAGCTCCTCACCATGCATGGAGGGTTCCACCCCAAGTCCAGCACGCTGAGACTATACACTAAGCGGAAAGAGGGAGGCCGAGGGCTAGTGAGCGTCAAGACCACGGTCCAGGATGAAACATCGAAAATCCGAGAATACATCAGAAGATGGCCCCAAAGGATGAACTGCTAAGTGAATGTCTCAGGCAGCAGAACCCTGAAGAGAGTGCAGAGGAGGAGGAGGAACAGACAACCTGGAGAGACAAACCCCTACATGGCATGTACCACCGTCAGATAGAGGAAGTGGCTGATATCAAGAAATCCTACCAGTGGCTGGATAATGCAGGACTGACAGACAGCACAGAGGCACTAATCATGGCAGCACAAGAGCCATAGAGGCCAGGATCTACCAGAGTAGATCAGATCCAAGATGCAGACTGTGCAAAGAAGCCCCTGAAACAGTCCAGCACATAGTAGCAGGGTGTAAGATGCTAGCTGGATCAGCGTACATGGAGAGGCACAACCAAGTGGCTGGGATAGTATACAGGAACATCTGCAACCAGTATGGAATAGAAATACCCAAGTCCCAATGGGCCATACCACAGAAGGTGGCTGAGAACAACAGGGCCAAGATTCTGTGGGACTTCAGCTTCCAGACTGACAAACAGATCCTGGCTAACCAACCGGACATAGTGGTGGTGGACAAAGAGCAGAAGAGGGTGGTGGTGATAGATGTGGCGATCCCAGCTGACGCCAACATCAGGAAGAAGGAACATGAGAAACTTGAGAAGTATCAAGGGTTGAAAGAGCAGCTGGAACGGATGTGGAAGGTCAAGGGTTGCGTGGTCCCCGTGGTAGTGGGGGCACTTGGGGCAGTAACCCCCAAACTGGGAGAGTGGCTCCAGCAAATCCCAGGAACAACATCTGAAGCCTCAGTCCAGAAGAGCGCAGTCCTAGGAACATCGAAGATACTGCGCAGAACCCTCAAACTCCCAGGCCTCTGGTAGAGGACCCGAGCTTGAGGATGACATGGATACCACCCCCCCGCCGGGGGTGAGAAGGAGATTTTTTTTTTTTTTTTTATATACACACACACTTTTTATATATATATATATATATATATATATATATATATATATATATATATATATATATATATATACACACACACACACACATATATATATATATATATATATATATATATATATATATATATATATATATATATATATATATATATATACACATACATATATACTGTGTGTGTGTGTATATGTGTGTGTGTGTATGTATGTGTATATATATATATATATATATATATATATATATATATATATACACACACACAGTGTGTATGTGTGTGTGTATGTGTATATATATATATATACACACACACAGTGTGTGTGTGTGTATGTATGTGTGTGTATATATATATATATATATATATATATATATATATATATATGAGAGAGAGATTAAAAAAATACACTCTAAAATCAAACGTACAAAATAGCAGTAGTGCAAATACAGTACAATATCTAACAGAGAAGGTGCTTAGAAGAGCAGCTTATGAGGTGTATATGAACAGTAATGCAAATGAGCAATAGCAGCAGACACAGCAGTAATGCGAATGTTTGTGGTGTGCAAACGAGTGAGAGTTTGTGTGAATGAATGTGTTACAGACCAGGGGTAGGTAGTGGACAGAGTTCAGCATCCTGACAGCCTGGTGGATGAAGCTGTTCAGCAGTCTTGTGGAGCAGGCCCAGAGGCACTGGTACCTTTTCCCTGAGGGCAGGAGGCTGAAGAGTGAGTGTGAAGGGTGGGAGGTGTCACCAGCGATGCTGATGGCACTGCGGGTGAGACGGGAGTGATGGATGTCTGTAAGGGGTACCAATGATCTTGCTGGCCATGTTCACTATGCGTTGCAGAGTCTTTCGGCAGGAGGCACTGCAGCCTCCGTACCATGCAGTGATGCAGCCAGTGAGGACACACTCAACGGTGCCCCTGTAGAATGAGCACATGATGGGGGGCTTGTGCACCACTCAGTTTGTGGAGGAAGTAGAGGTGGGTTTGAGCCTTCTTGGTCAGTGATGCGGTGTTGTTGGACCAAGAGAGGTCCTCAGCGATGTGCACCCTGAGGAATTTGGTGCTGCTCACCCACTCCACTGCAGCACCATCGATGGTCAGAGGGGGATGTTGTGAGTGACCTCTCGTGAAGTCGACTACAATCTCCTTGGCAGTCTCCACGTTCAGGAAGAGATCGTCTTTACTCCACTCACCTCATTCCTGTAGTTGGCTTCATTGTCGTTAGTGATGAGGCCCACCACAGTCGTGTCATCCGCAAACTTGATGTGGTTGGTGCTGTAGATTGGTACACAGTCATGGGTCAGCAGGGTGAAGAGCAGCAGGCTGAGCACACACCCTTGTGGGGCCCCTGTGCTCAGCATGATGGTCCTGGAGGTGTGACTGCCGACCCAAACGTTCTGTGGCCTCCCTGTAAAAAAGTCCAGCACCCAGTTACAAAGATAGGTGTTGAGTCCCAAATGTCTCAGTTTTTGTATTAGCTGCTGGGGAATGATTGTGTTGAATGCTGAACTGTAATCCAAGAACAGCATTCACACACAGATGTTCTTTGAGTCCAGGTGAGTTAGGGCTGGGTGGAGAGCAGCGGAGATGGCGTCCTCTACGGACCTGTTTGACCTATATGCAAACTGGAACGGGTCATGAGAGGGAGGGAGAATGAACTTGATGTTCTGCGTGACCAGTTGTTCAAAGCACTTCATGATGATGGAAGTCAGTGCTATGGGCCGATAATCATAGCTAGATGGGAGGGGCTTCTTTGGCACTAGTGTTATGGTTGTAGCTTTGAAGCACGTGGGGACAACAGCTTGGTTCAGGGAGATGTTAAAGATGTCAGCGTCGACATCCCTGAGCTCCATGGCACAGTCCTTCAGAACATGACCAGGTACATACCTGTCTGGTCCAGCTGCCTTATGTGGGTTGATCCTGGAGAGGGTCCTCTCCACGCTGCCTGGAGCCAGACATACGGCCTGTTCATCCAGGGGAGGAGTGGTCTTCTGTGCTGGTATGTTTTGTGGTCTTCTGTGCTGGTATGTTTTGTTTCAAAGTGTCCAAAGAAGTCATTTAGGCAGTTTAGCAATGTGATGTTGCTCTCACAGGTTCATGGTGGGGGTTTGTGAGGGTTTGAATGCCACGCCGGAGAGACTGTGTATCTCTGGTGTTGCTGAAGTGTCCAGATATTTTATTGCTGTACTGACGTTTTGCCTCCCTGATGCCGTGGGACAGGTTGGCTCTGGCTGTTGTTAGACCTGCAGTGTCACTGTCCCTAAAGGCTGCGTCCTGAGCCCGCAGGAGCCTGTGAACCTCTCCTGTCAGCCAAAGCTTCTGGTTAGCACGAACAGTGATGGTTTTGCAGTGAGCGACATAATCAGTGCATTTAGCGATGTATGCCGTGACGGCCTCAGTGTATTCCTCTAAATCTATGTGGTCGTTGTAAGTGGCTGCTTCTTTGAAAATGTCCCAGTGTGTAGTGCTAAAACAGTCTTTCAAAGCATAGGAGGCCCCCTCTGACCACACACGTACCTCCTTTTGTGTTGGACTGATGGCTCTCACTCTGGGTCTATAGAGGATGTGCAGTCACGTGACCCGTCCGTGTTTACTCTGCCATATTGGATGGCTTCACGATTGTTTACCTTGCGCAAGCGTAATGGATCCAGGGAGTAATCCCCAAGAAAATTCGGAAAATACCCCATCTACATCGCGCGATAACTTGTCTAAGTTTGTTCAGCATCTTGAAGGTGACGTGAGGCAGCGTTACGTGGAAAAGTCTTCCAGGTTGGGGATTGCAGATCCGTACAACTTGCCGCAATCCTTGTTCAGGGAAATTCGGAGCTGCGGTGCCGGCGATTTGCCCGATCTGGCCTACCACGACATTTACAATTTTCTTGTGACTTGTGTTACACTGGCAAAGCCCTCAAAGCTTACAAGAGCCTGGAAGCTTATAAATATTTTGTTGCGGGATGGGTATCCCAACTAATACCTCTGGAAGGTTCCGAAGAAGAATGTCTACTTGATAACCTCACGGGTAAGTGGCATTAAGACGTTTATCATAAAGAGACTATGCAGGACATTTTATCGTAAGAATGTTCGAAATCTAAACTCAGTTCCAGATAATGACAGGGTTGTAAATATGTTTTTGTCTGAAAAAAAAAATCACAAATCACCGCTATCTTTATCTGTGCAGAATTATTATTCAATATCAGATATAAATGTATAGGGGTCACACACATGTCCAGCTTCTATATTCAAACAAATTAAAATATTTTCTTGCACCTCTATGTGCCTAAAATAATATACATGTTCTTTTTCAGTACTTTACACAATCTGATAGGAAGAACTTTATAAACAAGTTATGCATTTGTATACATATTTTATTAAGAACATTAATATTACACGTCCATGTGAAAACCAGTTATATTTTTTTGATATAGGATGCTTCCTACAACCAAATGCTAAACAAGATATAACCATTCTCGAAAGATCTACTCCCACACACTTGATAATTAGAACGGGTTCGTCTAAGTTCTATGCGCGGCCATGCCGTCCAAGATGGCAGATAAACAAATATCACATGACCTCGTGACGTCACGTGCACGCTTTCTATATGCAGGTCTCAGCATGATGATGTGATCAGAGAGACCCAGGTGGGGGAGGGGGGAGGCCTTGTCAGCTTCTTTGTGAGTTGTGTACACCATGTCCAGTAAGTTGTCACCTCTTGTTGGAAAGTCCACATGATGTAATTTGGGCAGTAAAACCTTTTAAAAGTGCCCTTCCACCAAAAACGTTTAATACTGGCTTCTTTTGAAATACCATAGTTCACTCCGAGTTGCATATGCATGCTGCATGTGAAAATATAATTCTACCCCCATTCCCTGTATTAGCATATGAAAGAAAATAGTCGGAAAAATGAGCGGTTCTGAAAAAGCCATACGATCTTGCATCACTTCGTAAAATAGTATTCATGGCCTCGCCCACCTTGGCTTGCGACGGCCCACAGGAAGGAAGTTCAGATTTAAGCGCGAGGAGAGATAGCAGAGCCAGTGTTGCCAGATTGGGTGATTTTAAGTGCATTTTGGCAGATTTCAACATATTTTGGGCTGGAAAACGTCAGCAGTATCTAGCAACACTGAGCAGAGCCCATCTCGTCAGTAGCTAATGAAGAGGACCTAACAGCAAGTTGAAAACGTCTGACAAAGTACGTGCCTGTGTTATTTGTGGCAGTAAGACATCAATGTTGCATTTCTTGCCCAAGATAGAAGAGGTGAAGAATAAATGGTTGGAATTTATCTTTGGAACACCACCAGCGAAGTATAATGCAGCGTTAGTACTGTGTTCTGATCATTTCAACCACAGTGACTTTTCAAATTTCGGTGCCTTCAGTAGTGGTTTTGCTTCGAGGTTGCATTTAATCCCTGGATCTGTGCCGTCAAGACAATCGACCACCAGCTCACAAGCTGTAAGTAAAACATGAACTTTTTGTTCGAAGGTTTTTGTTACAAAATAGCATGTTAATATTCTCCATGTTAGCATGCATGACATGGTCACAAGTGAGGCAGGGATGAGAGTTTTCCGCTTTTTCTGAGTAAAAAAACAACCTTTTTATATTATGCCAAATCCGTTGAGAAATTTTTTTTTAATTAATTTCGGGGGGTTGGGGTATGTTCTTTCATGCTGTTCAAACTTTTTTAACTCCAACGATATTTACACATTATTTGTAAGTCGCTGTCTTTAGTCTCGTTTAAATCTCGTTGAATGTGATGTAAAATTCGTGTCATCTACATTGTTATTAGTCAAAACATCGACGTCGAGACCATAATAGCCAATCAAAACAGTTTTTACAAAGACACCCACTTTTTTTTTAAGTCATCGTTCATTTTATTCGTTTGTTTGTTCAGTTAAAAAACTCAAACATTTGTTGAGTTTTTCTTATTTCCTTGCGTTGCACCTCAATGACGTCAGCGTGCTGTATTTTTCCCTTCGTGGTTTGTTCCTTCTCTCTCGCCGTAGTAAGACGCCCATGTCTGCTTGCTCTGATTCACTGGAGGTATCGTCACACATAGACGCCGCCTTCTGCGTAGAATCATACGTCATCCTCGCCGCCATATTGGATGTGGCAAAGTGGAGATTCTTCAACCGTCTTTGGTATAGCATCTAGACAGTAGCCGAGAATAAAGATGCCTCATTCATGTGCTGCGTTTAACTGTACCAACAGGTTTACCATCCAAATGAGATCACATGGGATTACCTTTCACAGGTGAGACTGCAAAAATACTTTTCTTTGTATTTGGTCATTATAACATAATTTTACAAACAGATTTTTCTGACTTTGTGGCTAATATGAAGTCTTGTGCATAATAGCCGCTCGGTGAAACCTGTCTCCAAACAACGAAGTATTTCCTTCGTAACTACGCTGATTGTTAGTTGCTTAGCTAACTTTTCACATACTATGTAGGTTTCCCAAAAATAAAGACATGAAAAAGCAGTGGGAGACAGCTGTGCGACGGGAAGGGTTTTCTGCTACTCTGTCATCCATGCTCTGCAGTGAACACTTCAGAACGGAGGATTTTGACAGAACAGGTCAGACAGTCAGGATCAGAGAGGGAGCTGTTCCTTCAGTCTTCAGTTTCCCAGCTCATCTCCACCGGATAGATGTATAGTTATAAGCAGTGAGAATTAGATAATGCAGTGCCACACTATGATGAACGTTTTTGAACGTATGATGAATGTTTTTAACCTTTCTGAATGTGAAGGAATCAGTGATGTATTTTGTTTTGGTATGACGTTAGAACCTGGCCGAGCTCAGTTTGGTGGTCATTCAGCTCACTTTATTCAACAAGAGTAGGTCTGTGTGGTGACTCAATATATAAAACAGTAAATTTTTATTTTCATTCACTATTTCCAGTTTTTCCACAATTTCCATCATTTATCATATTCAGTCTTGTAGGTTGGTTATTGTGGCCTCAGGTTTTGGTAGCTTGCTACGGTATGCTGACTGATTAGCTTACCTGAGCTATCTATCGCGTATCTGTTGCTAGTTTGCAGTGTACAGGGTATTTCGCACACTATTTATAACCATCACATTAAAAGTTATACAGTGGGGCAAAAAAGTATTTAGTCAGCCACCAATTGTGCAAGTTTTCCCACTTAAAAAGATGAGAGGCCTGTAATTTTCATCATAGGTACACTTCAACTATGAGAGACAGAATGGGGGGAAAGAATCCAGGAAATCACATTGTAGGATTTTTAATGAATTAATTGGTAAATTCCTCGGTAAAATAAGTATTTGGTCACCTACAAACAAGCAAGATTTCTGGCTCTCACAGACCTGTAACAACTTCTTTAAGAGGCTCCTCTGTCCTCCACTCGTTACCTGTATTAATGGCACCTGTTTGAACTTATCAGTATAAAAGACACCTGTCCACAACCTCAAACAGTCACACTCCAAACTCCACTATGGCCAAGACCAAAGAGCTGTCAAAGGACACCAGAAACAAAATTCTAGACCTGCACCAGGTTGGGAAGACTGAATCTGCAGTAGGTAAGCAGCTTGGTGTGAAGAAATCAACTGTGGGAGCAATTATTAGAAAATGGAAGACATACAAGACCACTGATAATCTCCCTCGATCTGGGGCTCCACGCAAGATCTCACCCTGTGGGGTCAAAATGATCACAAGAACGGTGAGCAAAAATCCCAGAACCACACAGGGGGACCTAGTGAATGACCTGCAGAGAGCTGGGACCAAAGTAACAAAGGCTACCATCAGTAACACACTACGCCGCCAGGGACTCAAATCCTGCAGTGCCAGACGTGTCCCCCTGCTTAAGCCAGTACATGTCCAGGCCTTTCTGAAGTTTGCTAGAGAGCATTTAGATGATCCAGAAGAGGATTGGGAGAATGTCATATGGTCGGATGAAACCAAAATAGAACTTTTTGGTAAAAACTCAACTTGTCGTGTTTTGAGGAGAAAGAATGCTGAGTTGCATCCAAAGAACACCATACCTACTGTGAAGCATAGGGGTGGAAACGTCATGCTTTGGGGCTGTTTTTCTGCAAAGGGACCAGGACGACTGATCCGTGTAAAGGAAAGAATGAATGGGGCCATGTATCGTGAGATTTTGAGTGAAACCCTCCTTCCATCAGCAAGGGCATTGAAGATGAAACGTGGCTAGGTCTTTCAGTATGACAATGATCCCAAACACACCGCCCAGGCAACGAAGGAGTAGCTTCGTAAGAAGCATTTCAAGGTCCTGGAGTGGCCTAGCCAGTCTCCAGATCTCAACCCCATAGAAAATCTTTGGAGGGAGTTGGAAGTCCGTGTTGCCCAGCGACAGCCCCAAAACATCACTGCTCTAGAGGAGATCTGCATGGAGGAATGGGCCAAAATACCAGCAGCAGTGTGTGAAAACCTTATGAAGACTTACAGAAAAAGTTTGACCTCTGTCATTGCCAACAAAGGGCATATAACGAACTATTGAGATGAACTTTTGTTATTGACCAAATACTTATTTTCCACTATAATTTGCAAATAAATTCTTTAAAAATCAGACAATGTGATTTTCTGGATTTTTTTTTTCTCATTTTGTCTCTCATAGTCGAGGTATACCTATGATGAAAATTGCAGGCCTCTCTCATCTTTTTAAGTGGGAGAACTTGCACAATTGGTGACTAACTAAATACTATTTTGCCCCGCTGTATATGTTGTTTTGATGCCTGTTTGTTTCCCAAATATATACTTGTCTCTTAATGGGTGAATAAAAGGCATCGAGTTAAATATTATTGTAGAAAGGGGCTTTATGAAGTTCAGTCCATTTACTTGCATTGGTTTACGGGGAAGGTTTGCCACATCCAATATGGCAGACACTGACGTATCCCAGCAACGGGGCCACCAGCTCAATGCGGCGTCTATGTTTATATGTCTATGTCGTCACAGTGCTGTTAGCCAATCAGAGGTAACACGTTTACATGTCATGAATATTAATGAGTAGGAGCTGAAATCCTGTCGTTCTCCTGCCACCCACTCCTCCAGCAAACTAGAACAGCCTGAAACAGGAGAACCACAGCATTTTTTTTTCACCAAAACCGGCTCACAGGGCATTCATTCATACTAGAGACCACCATACAGTTAATGAAGAAACGATGCAAGGAGACCTTTAAATCTGCACGATTGAAGTCTTTTGCTGTGATGAGGAATCCATCTGGTTGCGCTGTCTGTTGTTCACTGATGGCCTGGTAGAGTTCATTGAGTGCCTCGCTCCGAACATTGGTCTTAGTGGTGGGAGGAATGTAAACAGCAACGAGCAGAATTGATGTAAACTCCCTCAGTAGGTAGAAGGGTCGGCACTTGATGATAAACTCCGCCAGCGGAGAACAGTGTTTGTGCACAACAGTAGCGTTTCGGCACCAAGCATCGCTGATGTAAAAACACACTCCCCTGCCGCGAGTCTTGCCTCCTTCTATAAAGTAGAAGCACAGTAGCATGTTAGCCAAGCTAGCTGGATAGCAGAGTCTGGGATGTTATTCAGCCAGGATTCTGTAAAGATGAAAAAACAGCAATCCCTCACATCATGTAGCACAGAGTTCTATGTGATCCATTTTGTTGTCTAATGAGCGTACATTGGCCAGAATGAGGGATGGTATTGCGGGTCTGTGCAGGCTAGTGGCTAGCTTAGCCTGGATACCGCCGCGCTTGCCACACTTCTGTTTCCTCTCAGACCACTTCCAGCGCCTCCTCTCTGGGTGAGACACAGCAGGCGAGATGTAGTAGCCCGGCGGAGAAGACCCAGGCCTCGAAGTTCCTCAATGACTTCCTGGTCCAAGACGAGATGTTTGATCATATTTCCTATAGCTAGAAGGCAGTGACTACAATATCTTGTGACCGACATTGTCAGTACGCTACTCGCACATGTACGTAGACATAAAGCACAGAGACATGCATTAGAACACGCACTTTTAGACACTAAAAGCGGAGAGAGAGGGGCCGCTGCGTCCGTATGCGCCGCCATCTTGCCCTAGCCTAATGCCCTAGCCTAACATTAAAAGCTTAATGTAGACCTGCTTTATCCATTCCACAAACCAGCTTTGATGTGTTTGGGGCCATTGTCCTGTTGGAACATTCAAATGTGTCCAGGTTTAAACCGTTTAGCTGATGGCTTGAGGTTATACTGAATAATTCTGAGGTTTATTATTCCATCCACTTTGTTCAAACATGCTTAAGTTGCTTAATAGTTGGTACAGTGTTCTTGGAGTTGAATGCTTCACCTTTACTCCTCTGGTCATTGTGGCCAAACAACTCAACCTGTTTGATCTGACCACAAGAATTTCCCCCAGAAGGCTTTTTTTTTTTTTTGGTCCATGTAGTCATCTGCAGAATTTATTCAAGCTTAAATTGGGCAACTTTGGAGCAGGGTCTTCTTTCTTGGATGGCAGTCCATGGTGTTGTAAAACATGCTTGACTATAGACAGCGACACTGGTGTTCTAGCAGCTTCTAGGTCATAGCAGACCTATGCCTTGGTTGTTCCTGACCATCCATCCATCCATTATCCGTAACCGCTTATCCTGTGCAGGGTAGCAGGCAAGCTGGAGCCTATCCCAGCTGACTATGGGCTATTTGTCTTAATCGTTTCCACATTGCCGGCGAGAAAGACGCACTTGGCAAAAATGAGTGACAGCGATTCTGGATCAGAGGGCCGTCCAAGTTCTAAAAAAAAAAAATTCCCCTGCAAGTATCAAGGTGCAGCTAAATATGATACGAAGTTTAATTCCAACTTGACCAAAATCTGTCCATGCATTATCGCTGATTCAACGAGCAAGCGCTATTTCTGATGCACTGTTTGCAACAGGAGTATCAGATGTAAACATCAAGGCTTTCGAGATGTTGAACTTCACATGCAAAGAAAGTCTCACAAAGATCTGGAAAAAGCGAGATCATCAGGATCACTCTTAGATTAGATAAAACTTTATTGATCCCTTTGGGAGGGTTCTCTCAGGGAAATTAAGATTCCAGCAGCATCATTACAGATAAACAGAGAAAAGAGAGAACTTCTAGAAAAATTAAAATAAATTAAGTATTTACATATATAAATATAAAAAGAATAAGATATGGGGAAGAGAGGAAGGGGGAGGAGGAAAAAAAAGGGGGCGGCGGCAGGAGAGATATTGCACGTTATATTGCACATTGTCTGGTATTGCTTATTGTTAGGCGAGGCTACTGCTCCTTCCCATCCTCTGTCCTCCTGTTACCCCTCCTCCTCCCCAGAGAGGAGTTGTACAGTCTGATAGCATGAGAGACAAAGGAGTTTTTGAGTCTGTTCATCCTGCACTTGGGAAGGAGCATTCTGTCACTGAACAGACTCCTCTGTTTGCTGATGATGGTGTGCAGAGGGTGACTGGCATCATCCATGATGTTCAATGGTTTGTCCATCGACCTCTTCTCTGCCAGTGTCACCAGAGAGTCCAGCTTCATGCCGACCACAGAGCTGGCCCGCCTGATCAGTTTGGCCAGCCTGGATGTGCCCTTCTTGGATGTGCTGCCCCCCCCAACACACCACAGTGTAAAACAGGACACTGGCGACCACAGACTGATAAAACATCCACAGGAGTTTCCTGCAGATGTTAAAGGACCGCAGCTTCCTAAGGAAGTACAGCCTGCTCTGTCCCTTCCTGTACAAGTGTTTGGTGTTGCAAGTCCAGTCCAGCTTGCTGTCCAGCCACAGCCCAAGGTACTTATAGGAATCCACAGCCTCCACCTTGACTCCCTCGTTTAGAACTGGTCGTGACCTTGGTCTGGACCTCCCAAAGTCAATGACCAGCTCCTTGGTCTTCGAGGTGTTGAGCTGCAGATGGTTCCTGTTGCACCACACAGCAAAGTCCCTCACCAGGCTCCTATACTCCTCCTCTCTGTTGTCACTGATACACCCAACAATGGCTGTGTCGTTGGCAAACTTCTAAATGTGCCACAGCTCCGAGTTGTAGCAGAAGTCCGTGGTGTACAGGGTGAAGAGAAGAGGGGCCAGCACTGTGCCCTGGGGTGCTCTGGTGCTGCTAATCACAGTGCCAGACGTGATGTCCTTCAGCCTGATGTACTGCAGCCTGTCAGTGAGGTAGCTGGAGATCCAGGTGACCAGGCAGGGGTCCACTCGCATCCTGTTCAGTTTGTCCTGAAGCAATAGGGGCTGGATGGTGTTGAAGGCACTCGAAGTCCAAGAAGAGGATCCTCACTGTGCCATTTCCCTTATCCAGGTGCGAGTGGGCTCGGTGTAGCAGGTAAAGGATGGCGTCTTCCACACCAACACCTGCCCGGTACGCAAACTGCAGACAGTCCTGGGCACGTTGTACCTGGGGTCTGAGGAGGCTGAGGAAGAGCCGCAACGTCTTCATCAGATGTGAAGTGAGTGCCACCGGTCGGAAGTCGTTCAGCTCGCTGGGCTGATTCTTTCTGGGAACTGGAACGATACATGATGTCTTCCAGAGGGTTGGCACTCTCCCCAGCTGCAGGCTGAGGTTGAAGATGCATTGGAGTGGTTCATCCAGTTCAGCAGTGCAGGTCTTCGGTAGTCGTGGACACACCTTGTCTGGGCCTGCTGCTTTTCTGGGGTGAAGCTTCCTCAGTTGACCTCTGACCTGGTCTGCAGTAATGCATAGAGGAGTCTGTGTTAAGGTGGGGGAGGAGGGGGCTGCTGTGATGACAGCGGTGAGGTGTGTTGAGGGAAGAAGGAGAGATGACTGCAGTGAGGGAGAGGGTGGGAGGGGATGTGGGCTGGTTGAACCGATTTGAAGAAGTCATTCAACTCGTTTGCCCTCTCCACTGTTCCCTCAACGACTCTGGTCTTTGTATTGTGGCCTGTGATGGTTTTCACACCTTCCCAGACTTCCCTCATGCTGTTCTCCTTCAGCTTCTGCTCCACCTTTCTCCTGTAGCTGTCCTTAGCTTCCCTCACGCAGCGTTTCACCTCCTGCTGTGCTGCTTTCATCGCCTCCCTATCCCTGCTCCTGAGGGCGGCTTTCTTCCTGTTGGTGACAGCTTTGACTTCCTGTGTTACCCATGGCTTGTTATTCAGGTAACACCGTATAGTCTTAGGAGACCACGTCTGCACAGAAGTTGAGGTAATCTGTCAGACAGTGTGTCAGCCCCTCTATGTCCTCAGTGTGGCAGTGTTTCCCACAAATTTTGGAGACTATGGGGGCAGCCCATGGGGGGGGGGGGGGCGTGTGTGTCGTGCGTGTCCAGTTGAATTGCAGGGGTGCGCGGGGGTTGTTTAGCGCGTGGCGCGCGTGTCCGGTTGAATTGCAGGGGTGCGTGGGGGTTGTTTAGCCTACTAATACTACTAAATTAAGACTAACAAAGAACAAATTCGTTGGTATTGGTTATGCACCTTGTATTTTATTTTAGCATGTTGCTACAGAGGGCAGTCCTACAAGAACAACATATTACAGATAGCAACCAAACCAAAAATCCTACAAAACTTCACACCCTGAACTCCTACAAAACTTCACACCCTGAACTCCTACAAAAAGTCCTACAAAACAGGGACTTCTAGCTCTGCTGTATGTCAAAAGTGACCCTGACAAATGCCTGCCCTATTTACAAAGACCACACCCTGCACTTGTGCATTTGATTTTTCTTGGCTTTGAGAGAGTTCGAGTGCCCTTTCATAATTTATATCTTCTGGTCCGTTAATGGAAGTCCTCAATTGGGCGGCCAGGTACTCTGCAGTCTGTTACGAAGGTCTGTTTTGACCTAAAATGACAACTTGTTACTACAATGAGTCATGTGATTGTAGAGCTCACTCTGAAATATTTAATTAAGTGAAAGTGAGATTGAACTTGGGTGGGATTTGAGCATAAAAACATTGGGTAAATGTAAATTGAAATTCACATCACTGGTTTGCCTGCAGATGTCCTTACCCTGTTCATTGTGGAAAAGTCTCTTTCACAATTCACGCTTGACACTGGCACAACAAGGGCAATCGCTGTTAAGTGGCTGAGTAATGGGTATATCTGCCCCCATTCATCGCACTCACTTGCTAGGAGTGTTATACCAATTTGACATCCTGACAGACAGCAAGCAGTTGATGTTAGGCCTACCTCAGTCACTACCTCTTCATCCTGAGGTGAATTTCGGTCCCTCTTTTTGAAATAATTCAAAATGCTCATGATTTGAATTAACAACAAAACAAATTTAGCATCAGTTTAACCCTTTGACGCAAAACATGGGTCAAAAGTGACCCGGCTGAGTTTTTATCTTCTATATCTTTGCAATAAATTAATTCCATCATTCAGTATTCAAGGTATTCCTCAATTAACTTGTTTTTGATCATCATACATCCTTATTTTATTTTTTCCTTTCTTACTTTTTGAATAAAAACCCTTTTTGTATCACTACCCTTCGAATGCACAACATGGGTCAGAAACGACCTGCATTCATTTTCCAGGTTATTTCATGTACGGCTGAGTGTTTCTATGATATACTTTTGAAATAAATTCATTTTGTCATTTACGTTTCCAAATATGCAGTAAATATCTTGTTTTTGTTTAGCACAAATCATCATTTTTACTTTTCCTTTCTTAAGTTATGAACAAGCACAGCTTTTGTAATTCTACATCAAGTTTACACACATGGGTCAGAACCGACCCGCATGCATTTACTCCAGCGTTTGGTGGGAACTGTGAATTATGCTTGTCAGATATTTCACAGCTCAGCACAGCGCCCTTTGCCCATCTAATACATGTAAGTAATGTTTTTCAATTGTTCTAACATTACCTTAGAAAAAAATTGATTGTTTAGGTTACCTTGAGAGTGAGTAGATTACTTGTCAGAAAGTTACAAGTAATTACTATTAGCTACCGAGCTGTTGACATATTCTACTTTAGTTAGCTAATTTTGTTGTAGTTGGCTTAGCTAACGACATAGTTAATAAATAACTGGCCCCATTCACTACTAAAGTAATTACTTGAAACAAATTATTATTATAGTATTAAGACATTTAATTTTAAATCACGCTTGGATGACCCATGTGTAGTAATATAAAAAGTATTTTTGTTCATAAAGTAGGAATGAAAAAATTAAATTAATGACTTGTGGTAATTAAAAACAAGATATTTAAAGAATACTATAGTTCAGGTTGGAGTCCTTTGAGAATAAATACTTTGGCTTTTGCAGCACTCTGTCCCCAAAAGCTGATGTCAGGAAAAAGTCTTTAGACAAAAGGTTTTCTTGCTTTTGTAGGGTTTTATTTTATTTTTTATTTATTCATTTATTTTTCCTTCCTGTGTCGGGATTCTTTGGGGGGGGAAGGTGTATTTCAACATGTCGCTAATTGCTAGGCCACAAATCTGCACAGTCACTCCAGTCGTTGAGAAGAATTTTGTACAAATCATAACTGCTAATAAACTCTAATTTCCGCATATATCTATCCTTTGCTTCTTTGACTAAGATTATCCAAGTAATCCAATAGTAAAGCTTTTTTAACTATAGTTTTCTTCAGACATCAACAGATGCCAAACATTTCCGCTTGGCTTCAGTGTGTGAACAAAGATTGCTTGTCCCCCAGGCAGAGGTAAATGTGATCATTTTATGTTGCAATTCACAACTGTTCCTTAAATAGGGGGCAAGTGGAAATTAACCCCCACTTGCTCCCCAGGGCAAGTGGGTTGAAAAGTTAATGTTGAGCCCTGTAATTGTGCTGCCAGTCTTGTCACTGATCTCTCCCAGTTTCTCACTAAACAGAAAAGTGCATTTATTGATCTCCCAGTTATCATCCCACTTGGAGTGTGATTTGTACATGTTACCAGCTTGAACAGACAGA
Organism: Neoarius graeffei; assembly: GCF_027579695.1. NCBI lineage: Eukaryota > Metazoa > Chordata > Actinopteri > Siluriformes > Ariidae > Neoarius > Neoarius graeffei. The sequence continues at coordinate 28,804,018 of NC_083576.1, read as the reverse complement.
AAAGATGATTTATAGATTAACAGCCAGTTAATAAAGTGATTTATGGAGATGTGGGTTGGGGCTACTTTGACACTCAAACATTGAGTTTGCTATTGGGAAGAAGCATCTGCGGATATGAACCATGCTGAGAGAGAGAGAGATCGATCGATCTCAGAAGACCCAAGATCAAGAATTGTTGATTTTGCATAAAGCTGGAAAGGGTTACAAAGCAATCTCAGTGAGCTTAGATATTCTTCAGCCCACAGTTAGTCAAATGAGATGATTTAGTAGTGTGGGTAGTCTCCCTAGAAGTGGGCACCCAGCCAAGATTATGGCAAAGACATAACACCGAATCCTCAGTGAGGTAAAGAAGAGCCCTAGAGTAGCAGCTAAAGGCTTGAAGGAATCATTGGAACGGTCTGTCTCTGTTCATGAGTCTACCATACAAAAACCATTTGACCAGGCAGGGTGTTCATGGCAGGATGCCATGGTGGAAACCTGTTTTCTAAAACTAATTAAATAAATAAAAACACATTGCTATCTGCCTGAAGTTTGACAAAGAGCAGCTTGCCACTCCACAACGCTATTGGGAAAATGTTTTTTGGTCTGATGAAGCAAAGGTTAAATTATTTGGGAAGAACATGCAGCACTACATTTGGGGTAAAAAGGGCATGTGAAAACATCTCCCATTGGTGAAGGACAGTGCAGGAAGCATCATGATTTGGGGATGTTTTGCTGCCTCTGGGCCTGGACTGCTTGTCATCATTGAGGGGAAAATGAATTCCTAAGTTTATCAAAGTATCCTACAGGAAACTGTCAGGGTGACTGACTGCCAGCTGAAGCCCAGTAGAAGTTGGCTGATGCAGCAGGACAATAACACTAAACACTGAAGTAAATCTGTCAGAATGGCTTAAAAAAGGAAAGCCTGCTTTGTGGTTTTGCTAAGTCGGAGCCCAGACCTTAACCCAATAGAAAGCTGTTCACACCAGACATCCTAAGAACATGGCCTAATCAAGCAGTTCTGTAAAGAAGGATCCAAAATTCCTCCTGAATGTTGTGCAAGTCTGATCCGCAGCTACCAGAAGCACTTGTTTGAGGTTCTTGCTGCCAAAGGAGGTTCGACCAGTTATTAAATCCAAGAGTTCACTTTTTTCACTAGCCCTGTGAATGTTTAATGGGTGTGTTCAACATGGACATGGGGGAAGTCATGTCCTAAAAGTTGGAGAATATTAAACAGCTTTGGGACCAAATGGTTGCCGGTTTGAATCCCTGGACCAGCAGGAATGGTTGAAGTGCCTTTGAGCAAGGCACCTAGCCCCCAGCTCCCTGGGCTACCACCTGTTGTGGGTATGTCAGGGTCCTGTTGTATATTGCTCTGGATATTTGCTAAATGTCTGTAATGTAATACGAAAGATTGTAACTGTCTTATTAGTTAAAACGGCTTGTTTTTCATTATTGTAACTTAGATCATACCATATTTTAAGATAAATGTGGACATAAATGCAGTTAATTCCAAAGAGTTAATTTACATTAAATGTATCCAAAGAGAATTTTTCTTGCCATCGTATTGTGAAAGGGTTGGGTGCATGGCATAACTTCAACACATAAGCTAAATACTAGCACATGACTCATGGCAATATGTGAAATTTGTTTTCTTTGACCTTGGAGCATTTCTTCTGTTTCAGCTACCAGCCCAAATGGGCTCTTTGCTTGGATCCTCTTTAGCCCTGCACTACCTGGACTGTGTACAGGATAAGTCTGCATTCCTGCGCCTTAACTTCTGGCTTGGGCACTCCCTTCAAGAGGGTAAAAATACCCAAACATTTAGCCTTGAGCATAATACCAATGAAGTACTTTTGTTCCTTTTCAGCAGGCTCTTTACCCTGAAATAAGCTGGATTCAGTAATGTGCTTTCTCTGTGTATGAAATAGAGTTTCTGCTATGTCCTGAAGATGGGGGCTCAAACAGCCTTTCTGAGGCTTCTGCATTCCTGAGTACTATCCTCTCCTCACAACAGTTTCTCCAGGTAAGCCTACATAGGATGGACATTCCTGGTAAATGCATGTTCTTAAAATAAAAATTAATGTTTCTCACAACATATTTTGCAAATTTATAAAACGACAGTGGATTTCCATCAACGATTGTTAGGTGGTTATTCTGAAGAGGGCACAATAATTACTGTATAATAAAACCAAGGCTAGTCATTGTCCCAGTGGCATTCAGGTTTGTTGTAAGAAATGTTAATTTTTAGTGTGTTGATAAAAGCCATTGGATAGCCCAGCCATGTTTTTGGTTTGTCATTGAAGCTTGGGCACGGCCTTCAGTTCATTTTATTTATATAGCACTTTTAACATTGGACATTATCACAAAACAGCTTTACAGAAATCTGGATATAATTTTTAAATTCATAAATTTATTCTTTTTAGTCCATCCATCCATTTTCTGCCGCTTATCCGGGTCGCGGGGGTAGCAGCCTAAGCAGAGCAGCCCAGACTTCCTTTTCCCCAGCCTCCTCCACCAGCTCTTCTGGGGGAATACTGAGGTGTTCCCAGGCCAGCTGAGAGATGTAATCTCTCCAACGTGTCTGGGGTGTCTTCCTGGTGGGGTCTGCCCAGAGAACCTCCCCTAGGAGGCATCCAGGGGGCATCCTAACAAGGTGCCTGAACCACCTCAATTGACTCCTTTCAGTGTGTAAGAGCAGCGGTTCTACACAGAGTCTCTCCCAAATGACCAAGCTTCTCACCCTGTCTCTAAGGGAGAGCCCAGCCACCCTGCAGAGTAAACTAATTTCTACTGCTTGTATCTGCGATCTCATTCTTTCAGTCACTACCCATAGCTCGTGACCATAGGTGAGAGTGGGAACATAGATGGACCAGTAAATTGAGAGCTTTGCCTTTTGGCTCAGCTCTCTCTTTACCACAATAGACCGGTTTAGCGTCCTTATCACTGCTGACGCTGCCCCGATCCATCTGTCCAACTCCCGCTCCCCCCTACCCTCACTTGTGAACAAGACCCTGAGATACTTAAACTCCTCCACTTGAGGTAGCAACCCAAAGTAGGCACTCCACCCATTTCTGGACGTGGAGGTGCTGATCCTCATCCCAGCCGCTTCACACTCTGCTGCAAACTATCCCAGCACATGTTGTAGGTCACAGATTGATGGAGCCAACAGGATCACATCATCCGCAAAAAGTAGAGACGCAATCCTGATGCCACCAAACCGGACACCCTCCACCCCTTGACTGCACCTAGAAATTCTGTCCATAAAAGTTATGAACAGAACCAGTGACAAAGGGTGCCCCTGGCAGACTCCCACATGCACTGGGAATGAGTCTGACTTACAGCAATGCGAACCAAACTCCTGCTCCGGTCATACAGGGTCCGAATGGCCCGAAGCACCCCCCCAGGGTAAAGAGCTGGTCCACTGTTCCACGACCAAGGCAAAAACTGCATTGTTCTTTCTGAATCCGAGGTTCAACTATTGACCGGACTCTCTTCTTCTCCAGCACCCCAGCATAGGCTTTCCCGGGGAGGCTGAGAAGTGTGATCCCCCTGTAGTTGGAACACACTCTCCATTCCCCCTTTTTTTTTTTTTTTTTTAAAAAAGGGGACCACCACCCCAGTCTGCCAATTCCAGAGGTACTGTCCCTGTCCATGCAATGTTGAAGAGGCGTGTCAGCCAAGACAGCCCAACAACATCCAGCACCTTCAGGAACTCAGGATGAATCTCATCCATCCCCGGAGCCCGACCACCGAGGAGCTTTTTAACCACCTCAGCAACCTCAGCCCCTGTGATGGGCGAGTACTCCCAAGCACCCTCATACTCTCTGTCCTCCTCGGACGACACAAAGGTGGGATTGAGGAGATCCTCGAAGTATTCCTTCCACTGCCGGACGATGCCAACCGCAGCAGTGCTCCATCCCCATTGTTAACAGTAGGGACCGAGCACTGCTTCCCCTTCCTGAACTGCCAGGCGGTTTGCCAGAATCCCCTCAAGGCTGACTGAAAGTCGCTTTCCATGGCCTCACCCACACTGGAGTTTTTGCTTCAGCGACTGCCAGAGCTGCATTCTGCTTGGCCTGTCGGTACCTGTCAGCTGTCTCTGAAGACCCATAGGCTAACCAAGCCTCTTTCAGCTTGACTGCTACCCTCATCACAGGTGTCCACCACCGGGTTTGGGGATTACTGCCATGACCGACACCAACCTTGCAGCTCCGCACGGCTGCCTCAGCAATAGAGGTACGGAACATGGTCCCTGTGGTCCTCAATGTCCCCATTCTCCTCTGATATACAGTTGAAGCTCTGCCGGAGGTGGCAGTTGAAGGGCCGACGGACGGGAGCCTCCGCCAGACATTCCCAGCATACCCTCACTACATATTTGGGCCTGCCAGGTTTGTCCAGCCTCCTCTCCCACCATCTGATCCAGCTCGCCACCAGGTGGTGATCAGTTGACAGCTCTGCTCCTTTCTTTACCTGAGTGTCCAAGACATACGGTCGCAGATCAGATGAAATGACTACAAAGTCGATCTATGGCCTAGGGTGTCCTTGTGCCACGTGCACTTATGGACACCCTTGTGCTCGAACATGGTGTTCGTTATAGCCAAACCGTGCATGGCACAGAAGTCTAGCAACAGAACACCGCTTGGGTTCAGATGGGGCAGGCTGTTCTTCCCAATTGCACCCCTCCAAGTCTTACTGTCATTGTCCACGTGAGCATTGAAGTCCCCCAGTAAAACAGTGGAGTCCCCTCGTGATGCACTGTCTAGTACCCCACTCAAGGACTCCAAGAAGGCTGGGTAGTCTGACCTACCATTTGGCACATAAGCGCAAATGACAGTCCAGGATCGTTCCCCGACCCGAAGGCGCAGGGAAATGACCCTCTCGTTTACTGGGGAGAACTCCGATGTTGGCACGCTGAACTAGGGGGCTACCAATAGCCCTACCCCTGCCTGGCACCGCTCACCCTTGGCAACTCCAGCATGGAAGAGTCCAACCCCTCTCCAGGAAATTGGTTCCAGATCCCAAGCTATGTGGTGAGCCCAACTATATCTAGTCGGTACCGCTCAACCTCACGCACAAACTTGGGCTTCTTCCCCACCAGAGAGGTGACATTCCATGTCCCAAAAGCCAGTTTTGTCAGTTGGGGATCAGTACGCAGGGGCGATAGCGTTCCGGCGCCGCATTTCCGGTGTACCGTGGCTGGGGAAAAAAAAAAATCTAGTTCGCCCATTGTCCTGTGTCATTCTGAGATGCGCAGATAGACAGTAAAGGGAATTCGCATGATATGGAACTAGTGGGGAAAAAAGTGCCGTCAAGGCACGAATTAGACCCTCCGAGGGTCGGAGGGTCTAATTCGTGCCGTGATGGCACTTTTTTCCCACTAGTTCCATATCATGCGAATTCCCTTTACTGTCTATCTGCGCATCTCAGAATGACGCAGGACAATGGGCGAACTAGATTTTTTTTTTCCCCCCAGCCACGGTACGCCGGAAATCCGGCGCGGCGCCGGAACGCTATCACCCCTGCGTACACCAGGGCCTCCACCTTTTGTGGAGGTTTGTCCTTTTTAGTGTTACAAGTCAAATGTGGTGTTCTTGGGTCAATTGTTTGATGTTTATAGATCACAGCACAAACCCTTGTCTTCTCGGTCATGGTTGCTAAATCTCCCCAAGGCTTGTGTTTAAACTTGTATTACATTGTGTTTTTCAGGAGGGTTTCTTCAGCACAGAGAGTTTTCTCTACAAGTTCCTGAGTGTGTGGGATGGCTCACTTCTGTGCTCCCAGATTTTGGATCTTCTCAGTCATATCCCCCTGATGTCTAGCCATTGTAAGTACAACTTTATTCTTCCCAGTGTTTTCCCCTCAGCTTTTATTGTATATATTTAGCTTTCAACTGCAGGTCATACTCTAACTAGATGATTAAAATAATTATGTACCTTTTTAAAATGCACCCCCTGTAGTGGTTCCTACAAACCTGAATTTTAAAAGGTTTGACTTTTTTTCACAGGTTCAGAAGTAATTGGGCAATTGATGAGCAGTTTCATAGCCGGTTATGGCCCATTTCCTCATTATATCTTGACGAAGTAAGGAGATAAGAGGTCTAGGTTAAATGTGCATTTGGTAACTGTTCATGGGAACACTCAATATGCTGTCCAAAGAGGCATCAGTGCAAGTGAAGGAAGCAATCATTAGGCTGAAACAAACAAAATGGACCTATGAGAGCAAGAACAGACTCTTCAATACCAAAAGGCCTGAAAGACCATTCAAGTGAATGTATGTTTGTAGAATTCTTTCCTTGGTGAAGAAAAACCCTTTCACAACATAGCCAAGTCAAGAACACTGGATGAGGAAGTGCATCATTGTCAAAGTCTGCAATCAGGAAATGCCTTCATGAATGTAAATACAAAGGGTTTACCTCAAGGTGCAAACCACTGGTAACACTTGAACAGAGGCCAGATTCAATTTTGCTAGAAATCCTGCCCAGTTCTGGAATAAGATTCTTTGGACAGAGGACTTTGGACCAAGATTAACTTGTCCCAGAATGATGGGAAGGGAAGAGTATGGAGAAGGAAAGAAAGAGCTCGTTATCTAAAGCATACTACATCATCTGTCGAACATGGTGGACATGGGTATGCATGGCTGCTAATGGAAATTGGTTGGTTGGTTGGTTGGTTGGTTTGTGACTGCTGAAAGAAGGATGAATTCTGGAGTGTATTAAACTATACTTTCTGCTTAGATCCAGTCAAATGCTGCAAAACGTATTGGACAGTATTTTTCACAGTACACGTGAATAATGACCCAAAATACAACTGCAAAAGCAACCTAAGAGCTTCTTAAAGCATAGAACTGTAATGTTCTAAAGAAGACTGGGTCAGTCAACCCAACTGAGCACGTTTTCACTTGCTGAAGACAAAACTGAAGGCAGAAAGACCCACACACAACTAAAGAAGGCTGCAGTAAAGGCCTGGCAATGCATCACAAGAGAGGAAACTCAATTTGGTGACGTGTTCTAGACTTCAGGTGGTAATTGACTGCAAAGAATTTGCTTCCAAGCATTAAAAATGATTATACCCCCCACAAAGAGTTTTTTTTTGGGGGGGATAGGAATCACCTCACTCTAAAAGTGCTATAAAAATAAACTTACCTTGTCCATCCATCTGTCCATGTGTCTTGTAAGCGCAGCTCCTCCTAGATGGTTTGGATTTTGATGAAACTTTACACAGTTGCAGTATACCACCTGAACATGTGCATGAAGGAAAATAATCCCTGTCTGATGTTTCAAAGGGGAGATAATTCAACAACTTCCCATACATATGACAATGTATGATGACAGGCTCGTAAGCGGGGGGTATTCTATAGGGAGTTTACACACAGTTCTAGTTATAATTTACTTTGTCCAATTACTTCTGAGCCTGTGAAAATGGAGGGACTGTGTTTATATATTAAAAAAAAAAGTGGCTGTAATTCCAAAATGGTTAGTACAATTTTTGTTAAACTCCATGAATTAAAGAATTCTATATATTTTTTTAATCACACATTGATGGCTTCATTCTGAATCCATTTTGTTGGAGTACAGAGGAAAAAACAGTTGTCACTTTCCAAATATTTATGGACCTGACTGTAAATATGACTAAAGTTTCCTTCTGTCTGCATTCTCACTGCACTCAGCTGGCAAAAAGGTGGGGGAAACTGTTCAAGCAAACTGCTGATTCCTTGGCTTTAAAGGAACAGTCCACCGTATTTCCATAATGAAATATGCTCTTACCTGAATTGAGACGAGCTGCTCCGTACCTATCCGAGCTTTGCGCGACCTCCCAGTCAGTCAGACTTCCGCGTTTTTCCTGTTTACATAGGTTTATATGACCAGTGATATGAAACAAGTTCAGTTAAAAAAAATTGAAACGTAGCAATTTTCTATGCTATGGAAAGTCCGCACTATGACAGGCGTACTAACACCTTCTGCACGCTTCGGCAGCGCATTGCGCATATCAGTGTGCTGCCGAAACGCGCAGAAGGTGTTAGTACGCCTGTCATTATAGTGCGGACTTTCCATAGCATAGAAAATCGCTACGTTTCAATTTTTTTAACTGAACTTGTTTCATATCACTGGTCATATAAACCTATGTAAACAGGAAAAACGCGGAAGAGTTTGGTTGCATCTAACTACAGCCCCAAAAAATACCGTTGGCCATGCTGAGCCTAGCTACATTGCTAACAGGAGTGACAGCGCGTCTGACTGCGTCTGACTAACTGGGAGGTCGCGCAAAGCTCGGATAGGTACGGAGCAGCTCGTCTCAATTCAGGTAAGAGCATATTTCATTATGGAAATACGGTGGACTGTTCCTTTAAAATGAATGTAATGCAATTCTATTTTGCTATGACCAATATGTGGGCAGTTGGTATGTGATTTTTCTCCAATGTCCACAGCTATCAAAATGCTAGTCTTTGAACCACTGATTCAACTCTACTTCACCTCTAATGTGTTCTTTAAGGTTAGTGTCTGGTCTTTGTTTTTCTTTCATTACGAATTTCAGTTCCGCCTTTCTTTTTAAAAAATTAAACATTTTTATATAAAATATTTTACCAGGAGTCAGGACTAGTACACTATACTGGGAAAGGTTTGTGAACACCTGACCGTCACATCAGTATGTGCCTTTTAAACATTGCACTGCAGATTTAGTCTACCTTTAGTGATCTCTGGGAAGGCTTTCCACTAGATTTTTGGAATGTGGTTATGGGGATTTGTACATTCAGCTACAAGAACATTAGTGAGGTTGGGCAGTGATGTCAGATGAGAACACCTGGGGTGCAGTCGGCATTCCAATTAATCTCCAAGGTTGTCAGTATGGTTGAGGTTAGGGCTCTTTGCAGGCCACTTGAGTTCTTCCACACCAATCTTGGCAAGCCATGTCTTTATGGACCTCACTTTGTGCACAGGGAGACGGTCATTCTGAAACATGTCACTCTTGCCTTCTTGGTTCCAGTGAAGGGAATTTGTAATGTTACAGCCCACAAAGACATCCTATAAAATTGTGTGCTTCTAGCTTTGTGCCAACAGTTTGGAGAAGGCCCACATATGGGTGTTTTGGTCAGGTATCCACAAACATTTGTCCATTGTGTGTTTATTGTATGAATCACATGTTTGTAGTGCCTTTGAAGATTTTAATTCATCACCAGCTGTAACTCCTGTTCTTTGCTTCATGTCCTCCCCATAGTGCAGCGTCATTGAGTGTCTGAACAGTATGCTGCTTAAATGGCTGACCTGGCATTCTGTCAACCCTCTCATGGAATGCCTAGACATCAGTGTCAACAGCACAGTGTGAGCATCCCTGAGATCAGTTTTAGGAATTCAGTGATCCTATTTTCAAAGGAATACTTATCAGGCTTGTGACTCTCATCTTAGACTGATCTAGTCGTGACCTCATAATTTTTTCTGCTTACGTACAGCATGTTCAGGGCATGCATGAGAAATTTCTCAGTGTAGAAGGGAAAATGGGGGGAGGGATTCAGCAGGACTCAGTGATGAATGGAGAGGTCAAAAACCCTATGGTATGCTCACTTAATTTCCACAAAGGTAGGAATCCCCCCCCCAAAAAAAATCTGTCCCTCTGAGTTACATGACAATCCTGAGATCGAGATGCTGAGCTCTTCTGCTCCTCGGACCTGCCTGATCCATCCTGGTGCCTTGTGTCTGGTTGGGGTCTCCTCGCATCGCTCCTGTGGAGGGTACAGCCCCATGTGGACAGTTGAAAGTCACACCTGGAGGATGCTCTGGACACTTACAGTAATGCTTTTTATGGCTGAGGACTGCAGTTGTCATGAACAGTTTTGCACTCAAGTTTCCATCAATGAAGAGTTATAACATCAACGAAACTGACTTCATGTTACAACTGTTAATGTTATAGTCATGTTGTCCTGTTGTTGCCCAAATGAGGAAGGGTTCCCTTTTGAGTCTGGTTCCTCTCAAGGTTTCTTCCCCATGTCGTCTGTGGGAGTTTTTCCACCGTTGCCACAGGCTTGCTCATTGGGGATAGATTAGGGATAAAATTAGCTCATGTTTTAAAGTTGTTCAAATTCTGTAATGCTGCTTTGCGACAATGTTTATTAAAAGTGTTATACAAATAAACTTGACTTGACACTTGAATTAAAAAAATAATTTCACAACTACAGCAAGGTGCTCATTCTTATCCAGGGACGTGAACATGAGCAACACAGTGGCTCGGCAGAGCCTCGCCTTCACCAAGACTGAAAAAGTGCATTTTACATTTAGGGATCAAAAGTAATGGTGATAATGCTTCACATAGCCTCAGTGTCCTTACCTGTGCATGCTGATCATGCTCAAATCAGCATCAGGTGTTTCCCATAACAACTGGGTCCTGTAAACGAGTGCAGTCAGCTTGCACATGTAAGAACACTGAGGCTTTCTGAAGAATCATCACTGTCATGTTTGTTTCTAACCATGTTTGACACTGCTTTTGGTTTAGTTTTTGTAAATGATAAACTGCTAATAAACACTCTTCCTGCACTTGAATCTGTCTACCACCCTGCATTCCTGACAGAATACTTCACAAAGTCTCTGTGAAAAGTCCTTATATTCACCTGCTGTTTGTGCTCAAATCAGTATTAGGTGTTTCCCATAATGACTGGGTCCCAAGCATGTGCACAATGTGCTCTGAAGTATCCCCAAATGTAAATGCACTTTAAGTCTTGGTGAAAGTGAGATGATGCCGAGCTGCTGTGTTGCCACTTATGTTCACTTCACTGTACAAGAATGAGCACCTTGCTGGAGTTGTGAATTTATTTTATTTATTTATTTTGGAATTCTTACCTTCGTGGAAAAGAAGTGAGCATACCATAAGGTTTTTGATCTCTGTTTTGTCAGAGTCCCACTGAACTCCCCACCCACTTTTCCCTTCCACGTTTAGAAATTCCTCTAGTTTTTTTTTTTTTTTTTCCCCCTGGTGATGAACTTTTGGTAAATTAAAAAATCTGATGTCTTTGATTCGGTCAAAACACCTCTAAAAACACAGCAAAACCTTCCTGTACTGGTCAGTAACAACTAACTAACTTGTCTGAATGAAGCACTACCAGTGTGCCCCGTCATGGCGGCGTAGTTACTGTTGCTATGGGGTCATGTGACCTGTGTAAAGCATTAACAAGTAATCATGTCCACAGTCAAGTTAGCAATATGTGTTATCTCAATAAAACAAAGGCTTTAACTAGGCTAGCTTTGGTGTTGATCTCTAACAATTATTGAGAACGGTGATCAAAGAATCAAAAGTACAAAATGACTGCTGATACCGCTAAAATTAACACCTAGTTAAAGGGCACCGGTGGCGTTTTTATTACCCACACCCAGTCCCACAGCATGATGTAAATTACATCATCTGTGACTTGCCATACATGAATGAGCTGAATTATTAAGATTTAGAAAACATAGCCAGTCAGTAGGTGGACATCGACAATGATATGCTGGTAACCTGTCATTTCCATAACTGACAAAGAAATCATCGCCTCCGTTAGTGATCCTTTAACTTGTTGAACTGCAATAGTGAATCGGAAGGAGAAATTTGTCATGAGAATGTGCCTATATGAAATTTTATAACGTGAGTGTGTGCTGTGACAAGTGGGCCCATTTCAGTATTGTGAACTTTTCAGTATAATGAACTATTTGGACGTCACCCAAGGAGTTTATTGTAGTGGGGTTGCAGTGTAAGTAGAAGATGATTTAGCACCAGAACCATCTGGGTAATTTTTAGTTGCAGAACTTCGACTCATAAAATAATTCTTCACACAGGTTATATGGGTTGCATTGTTACCCAGAAATGCTACTTGCAAATGTTAAATGTTCCTCTTTAAATCCATATCCATGTCACATTTTTATTTAAAACTTTATTTGAAATTGTAACATTTTCTTTTGAAATATTAAACATTTTCTGCAGAACTTTGACCCTGCCCGGGTTTATAGATACAGTTACAGAGATTGTGAGCTTTGTGGGAGGCCTGGCTACTGAGGGACTGCGTCTGGAGAATGGCCACATCCTACTCCTCAACCATTCACTCAGCTTCTACGAGACAGTAATGCAGTCTTCTTTTTTAGGTTTTTATGAAGTCAGATATGTTTTGGAGTCTGATTGTCTGAAAAGAAAATCCATTGTTATGTGAGTCAGCTAGTAATGTCAAGTGAATTTGTTTCATGTTCTTTTCAAATGTGCAGACATTTTCTCAAGACATATATAAAATCACATACAATTTTATATGGTCTCATTTCCAGGTGTGCGATATGTTGGTAAAGTATGACTTGCCTGTAGTCATCATGCCCCCAGCTGGTGTTTTTTATCCGGCTCTCTTTGCCACAGACTCACTCACTGTGGATCGATTGGGTTATGTTATGTACAGGTAAGCTGTGATTTATGTTTGGCAGCAACAATTAATTAGAATTAGTTGAAGTCAATGTTGATGTCATTTAAAAAGCAAGTGTGCTCCATAATCCAAAAATTATATATAATTTCATGGTAGGATGGAATACACTACTGGGACGATGTTGTGCGCACACAGCAGGAGATGTCAATAAAAATATTTGTTTACAAATGGGTCTTAACAAATTAAGTTTCCAATATTGTTATTCTTTTCAGATACCGGAAAAATCTGTCCTTGGCAAAAAAACAGGAGCAACCAAATGAGGTAATTAAAAGTAGTGTAAGGCCAACAACAATTCAAACACTTTGCCATGTCCTGCCCCCCTTGGTTACCGTTGCTACACCTGTAAAGCTTTTGCACCAGGCATGTCAGTCTATGGTGTTTTTCCATGATATCAGTGGAATAGTCCAAAGGAAATCTTTTCAAATTTCTGGAATGATACTTCTATAGTATGAGAAGACGACAAAAGGGTCTAAATTATGCATTTGAGGGATACATTCAAGATATAATTTGTTGGTGGGGTGTGAATGAAGAGGACATCAAAATTAAGGGAAAAGTTCACCTGTGCAAGTGTCAATCACCCCACATCTTATCGATTCATGTGCAAGAATGTTCCTGCACAACAGGGGTCAGTCAGTATATTTTGTTTTAAGTTAATGCTTAGTCTTGACTCCCAGTAGCTTTCATTATCCAGACTTGTCAATTTAGCATGACTGAAATCCATGACACGCACGCGCGCGCGCACACACAGTAGGCATATTGTTAAATGTGCTGCATTTTGTGACCAGATCTATGTTCGACCTATAGGTTGTTCAGTGATTGGTGCTGACCTGTTAAAACTTTGACTATAATCTGTGATTCAAGATGTATGGCCCTTTTCCACTACCCTTTTTCAGCTCACTTCAGCCCAACACGGCTCGCGTTTCGACTACCAAAAACCAGCACGACTCAGCTCGCTTCAGCCCTGCTTAGCCCCTAAAACTCGCACCGTTTTGGAGTGGGGCTGAAGCGAGCCAAACCGTGCCGAGTGAGGCTGGGGGCGTGAGCAGACACTCCCCTGTGCACTGATTGGTGAGGAGGAGTGTCCTCACATGCCCACACACTCCCCGCCAGCACGCTGGGATCTGTAAACACCGTAAACCCGGAAGAAGAATAATTACGAATTACGAGAATTTCTGAAGCCTTATGCGCCTCGCCTCATCTATACGCTCTTGCCAGTATCTGTTGGCGTTGTCGGTGACAACAAGCCACAGCACCAAGACCAGCAACACTAACGACTCCATGTCCTCCATGTTTATTGTTTACTATTCGGGTCGTGAGACTACCGCTTAAAAGCTCACTGATGTCACTGTTTGCGCTGCTTAACGACATCACCTGACGTCCACCCACTTTCGCTAACTCCACCCAATGTGTCCACCCACTTCCAGCCAGCACGGTTCAGCGCGGTTGTAGTCGAAATGCAACTCCAACAGCCCCGCTCAGCCCGACTCAGCACGGCACGGCTCAGCCCGACTCAGCCGCGTTTGTAGTGGAAAAGCGGCAATAGTGAGCTGCACAGCATGAACACAGCAGCCTTTCACTCCCACTGCACAGACTTGTATTTGTATTGAACTTGTAGTTAATTATTCTAGTCTACGGAGTGTGAAAATCCATGAGATTGTCACCTATGAGAGACATGAGAAGTGTTGAAAATAGGAGAAAATGTGAGACTTGACGTATGATTATCTACCAGCAAAACTAAATTATCCCACTTTTTCATTTTTTTAAATTGTGCAAGGATATTTTGCATCTGTTTTTCCTCTTGCATTTTTGGCTTCAGAAAAACAAAAAATATGACCCCTTCCCCTTCTAAACTTTGAGGACCTCTGCTGTTGGACTTGCAGGTTCCATATGCACACCATTTCAGCATTTTCCCTTGTTCTGAAAGCTTGACAGGCCTCCCACATCTAGTTATGTTTGCTAACATAGGATTGGACAGTGACCATTCTAGGTTTTAGAATGGGCTAAGGTGGACTTAGTGAAGGGTCAGTTGCTATAGTATTGTATTTTGTATCATTGAGATTTTTTGAGCTCAATTTTTTTTTCTTTACTTATTTTCTCCCAGAGTACCATGTTCTGAGAGAATCCAAACAAAAAGCCAACAAAGGCTGAACTTAAAAACCGACAGGCTTGTTCATCCTAATGTAGTGCTCATTCATCCTAATTTGTGGTTGTGGCCAACTGATCAAGATATTAAAATGTTTGTTTAATCAAACTAGGCCAACTAAAGTGTGCCTCTTAAGTAGTCCGTGAAATGATCAGTCACCTCAAGCTATGTACAGACATGATTCACATATGCCATAATCTACAGCATCACTGTCTGCTTAAGAGAAATGTATTTAATCTCTCTGAATTGCAGAAAACATTTCACATAAGCAGAACAACATACCAAGATTTCAATAAGCAACTTCTGGCCATGGTGAGCTGTCTGTGGAACTCTAAATCATTCTTGCCTGGCACAACCAGTGAGATTGATGAACACCTGCTTATCCAGAGCAAGGTACCCAAGTACTGGACCTGCTTTGATCTTATTTACCATCCAGCCTTCTTCAAGTATGCCATTGAGTTTCACCAGAAGGTAAGTAATGTGATATTGACATTTGGAGAGGGGGGAATCTAAAAATATATTCATTAAATATGAAGACAAGGAGCAGGATTTTACTGCAGATTGAGTGTTTATGTAACAGTACAGGATTTAACTGTTCTTTGAATATTTATGATTACATTGATTAAAGTAGTGATTTCAATTGTAGTTACAAAATGTGTGTGTGAGGCTCAGGAATTTGCTCATGCAAATTCTATACCTTTTTAAATAAAATTGGATATAATTCATAGTGTAAATAACTGACCTGCATTAGTGAATGTTTCCTGATGCTTGTTCCCTGCACTACAAAACATCTCTCATCCAATGATATTTTAATTCTCCATATCCTCAGATGTGGATTAAGATTATCCCTTACTCTGTTAAGCCATATGACTAATTGTGAGGACCGAACCAGGGATTGACAGAATACTGAGTTTATATTTGTGTGAAAGTATACATATGTCAAAATTGTATTTGAATATAACTGCAAGTGGCGATCATCGAACTCCAAGCAATATTGCAAAAATCACAAACAATGGTGAAATTAGAAGTGGTTTAACGGCTTCAACAGCACAAGTTGCCAAGGACAACCACACACAATTTCCACTTTTTCACTTAAGATATTGCACTGTTTTGGTTATAGTGCCAACTATGGTCAAAATGTCACAAAGTTTGATGCGCTTTCAAGGAATGTAATGGTGATTCAAATTTCATGAAAATATACTTTAATTTTTAAATCACAAGATATTAGCCATAGAATCAAAAGAGGCTCATAATTTTAAAACGGTTTGAATCAAAATTCAGCAACTCTTGATCAGCATGATCTGTGGATGTCCACTAAATTTCATGCAAATTGGAAAAATGGTGAACAGTGTTTCTCAACCACTGGGTGCCACCTAGTGGAATCCCCCCCCCCCCCCCCCCCCCCCAATTTATTTATAGCGTGCATTATAAATACGTTTGTGGGCAAATTCTATGGATCTGTGATGTCTGCTGGAAGAGAAGAGCAGGGAGGATTGAGAATCCAGTGGCTGTGGTTTGTTTACACCTGATACTAAAACTTGTAAGCGTCCTCCCAACCATTGCAAAGACGCAGACAAAAAGCCCAGAAACTCCAATGTACCTGGCCAAAAACGTTAAAGGATTTATCTTGTAGTGTCCTGATCCCCAGATCTTTAACCCAGCCACATATAAAAAGTTGCGCTCTTCCAGGTTTTCATCGGTCTCTGTGTAGAATGATGTCTGCAGCACCAGGTAGTCTGAGATGTTGGGGAACTCAATGGATGGATAATTTTCCAACTCCTAATGAACGAATAATTTTATTTAAACGCGATAAGTTGATCAGCAGAGATGGTGGGTTCGTGCGTGTACATATACAAACAAATACAAAAGACTAAAAATATACACAAACCTTAATCTGTTGATTTATCTGTTAATTATCTTCACATTAAGTTAATAAATGGTAAGCATAACTATTGTCGTTGTATTTAGTTACGGCTACAAATAAAATTTTATTCTATTAATGTCAAATTTAGCAAGTAAATTTTTCTTTCACAGGAAAAATCCTTCGTTAATGTGTATCCCATTGAGTGCAGGGCTCTACATTAACTTTTGAAACCACTTGTCTTGTCGGGCAAGTTGAAAGGAAATTTACTTGTCTGAATGTGAAGTTGACTTGTCCGAAGAAATATTTGAGAAAAAAAACAAACTATTTGTAACCCAATAATCTTCATTGCATTTGTTTCCGAATTCACAACATATGCATAATATCTATGAATCAAAAGTAATCAGTACTTGATGTACTGAGGCAAAAGTTCAAAAATATAGTAAAACAGACTGATTTGATACCATAATTCACCAATTATTATGCTGAAGTTCAGAAGCTCTATATTCCAATAGAGTAGAAATTAACATAAAATTTTAAGAACAAAATAACTATACTATGAGATCCAGAAACGTTAACCATTTTTTATACACACACACACACACACACGCACGCGCACACACACAGATCAGTACTCTGCAGTTCAGTAACAAATATCACAAAAAGTGACATAAAATTTATGACTTGATGAGATCACTAGTTTGGACAAAAATCTATTCACTGCAGAAAAAAATTGGACTCATCAATCAATTTATTTGAGAAATTGAAAACCAGAAAATTAAAATTATATATATTTTTAAATTATTAACTGACTTGTCCAGGGTGTACCCCGCCTTTCGCCCGTAGTCAGCTGGGATAGGCTCCAGCTTGCCTGCGACCCTGTAGAAGGATAAAGCGGCTAGAGATGATGAGATGAAATTATTAACTTTGAATATATATCCTCCACTGATTGTCTAATTATTCAGTGTGGCACCTGTATGGTATTTAATGGTCAAAAAAAAGATAATTTCAAATAATCCATAATTATATCTAAATTATAGAGCCCTATGTTTCAAATCCCTAAACTCCCATTACTAATTAGCTAATTAATACAGCTGGTAACGGTGTAGTGGTTAGCGCTGTCGCCTCACAGCAAGAAGGTCCTGGGTTCGAGCCCCGGGGCCGGCGAGGGCCTTTCTGTGTGGAGTTTGCATGTTCTCCCTGTGTCCACGTGGGTTTCCTCCGGGTGCTCCGGTTTCCCCCACAGTCCAAAGACATGCAGGTTAGGTTAACTGGTGACTCTAAATTGACCGTAGGTGTGAATGTGGGTGTGAATGGTTGTCTGTGTCTATGTGTCAGCCCTGTGATGACCTGGCGACTTGTCCAGGGTGTACCCCGCCTTTCGCCCGTAGTCAGCTGGGATAGGCTCCAGCTTGCCTGTGACCCTGTAGAAGGATAAAGCGGCTAGAGATAATGAGATGAGATGAGATACAGCTGGTAACCTAATTAGCAGCCATTTGACAGCTTGGTATTTCATAGATAACTTTCCTACCTTCTTTCATAGATAACTCCTACCTCACTCCCTGTCAATCCACACGCATGCAGGCGCACATTCCAAGCCCAGCACACCCCGCCACACGCTCGGCTATATAATGAACACCATCAACAACAATTCAAAGATTTGGAAATTACCACATACTCAACGTAAATATACAGTTGAATAATGATCCCGCCAACAGAAATGTCAACAAATCCACGTGTATGACACGATTAAAACCAATCATAAACGGCTGTTTACTTTTCAGCTCAAATAAATGAAGTGGTATTGACCGGTTTCGCAAGTGGAATATTGCGCATGCGCACATCGCTCTTTCCAAATAGAAACATCCGGCGATTCATCAAAACAATATGTCGAGTGAGATGCTTCGGAAATCATGTGAATAAACTGATGCATATGATATGTAACCCGAATATCGGCGTATTTTGGCACTTGTCTGATCGGACAAGTAACTGAGACGATGAACTTGTCCGACATAAAGTATCACTTGTCCCGGACAAGCGTTAATGTCGAGCCCTGGAGTGGTTTCTATATCCATTTCTTTTGAGTGTACTTCTTGGTTTTAATAATCTGCTTGTTTGCTGTACATGGCAGCAAATTCTTTTTTTAATTGACCAGACTCTGCTTTTGGATCATTAATCCCTTTTGACCGAGAACACCCTGCATGCATGGTTTGGCTTCTGGCACATCCATACAGTTTTAAATGCCTACAATCTAAAAATTTGTTTTTATTGCATTTATTTAATTCCCATCTGTAAGAGGGAGTGATGTTGCATCCCATTAATACACTTTTACAGTAGATTATTAGATTCTAATAGAATAGATGAGCTAAAATAATTGGGGGTCTTTTTTTTAATGGGCCCTGACTCGGTACAAGTATGAATAGGTGGGCCTCAAAGCAGAAAAGGTTGAGAAACCCTGGTCTAGAATGAGTTTGAATAAAAACATTTTTAAAAATATTGCTTGCTGAAATTTGGTTGGCCATTGCCAGCTATTTTTGTTCAACGAATTAGTACTATATAGGTGCTTTTGGAGAGGAGGAACTTTTTCATAGTTCATGGAGCTGTTGGACGGCGTGCGTGCGTCCGTCCTTCCTTCTCCTCCTCCTTGGTGTGTTCACACTGCAGGAAATGAGGATTAATTCTTAGAGTATTGAGGGACAAATTTCCTATTTCAGGATGGGTACTCTCCCAGCACAAGAGGAGCCATGAATTACGGAACTGTATGGTGATGGGTCGAACACATGCGCCACTGCATGTTGCGTTATGCAGCACTGACAATGGCCAGTTTTAAAAATCTTTGTAAAACATTAACTAGCAGCTCCTCATGTTACCTTTAAAAATGAA
Organism: Neoarius graeffei; assembly: GCF_027579695.1. Lineage (NCBI taxonomy): Eukaryota > Metazoa > Chordata > Actinopteri > Siluriformes > Ariidae > Neoarius > Neoarius graeffei. The sequence continues at coordinate 28,784,729 of NC_083576.1, read as the reverse complement.
AAGAAAAAAAATCAAATGGACAAACACGTCCAGGCTTTATTGAGCCTATATATGACTTAAAGCAATTTTGATGCATCTAAATTTTAAAAATCTTAAATGTTCTTGTCCTTTTTTTTTTTTTTTTAAATCATGTAAGAAAACCCTTAGCCTATAAAGTAATAATCCACACTAAAATGTTAGGTAAACATATTTCAAGCAGTCACTATTTTCCACCATGAATTTGCTCTTTATGATGTAAAGAAATTACTGTCGATACATAACACTTCCTGGTCTCCCTCATTCTACAGCAGTGGAATGATCATTTTCTACAGAAACATGCGACCAAGGCATTACAGACGAAAATGGACAAGATAAAATCCTAATGTTGCTAATTTGCTGTTTTCACAGCAAAACAAGATTGGTGGATAAGATGCACATTCATATGAAAACAGCAAACTAGTGATATTGTTATAGCAACCATTGGCTGGCTTATGTCGCTTCAGCACTCCTGCTGATGGTGCAAATGCAAACAAAAACTAAATAGTAACTGTGACTAAAGTCACAGTAATTTGTGCTAGCTGTTACAAACTGGGATGTCTGGTCACCGTACCCTATAGATCCAGAATGGTCAGAGAGAAAATGATGCTTATTGAGGAAAAGTTGCGCCTTGCCGCCCTGAACAAAATAAAAAAACAAAACAAACAAAAAAACACCTGATTGAGACAGTCATGAAAAAGTGATTGAAAAAAATCCCGTTTTTCATGGATCATTCTGGATCGCCACCAAAAGTCTCATAGTGACTTAATTCAGCCCAGAGGTATTTATGTGAAATTTGGTGATTTGGTTGAAAACTGAGGGAGAAATGACATCCTAAAAAAACCCAAAAACATTAGAAGAAATAAATAATAATAAAGTAGAAAGATCCTGAGTGAGGGTAAAAAAAAAAAAAAAATCCCTTAACACTATGTAGTTCTGGGGGCAGCTCCCCAGGGGGTAGTTCCGCTCAATGAGTCCCTTGAACTGTTTTGATCCAAAAGCACCTAATTACATATTGGCAAATGTGGCAAACTAGAACACCACCAAATTTTACATTTTTAGCTTAAGTGGTTCTTGGGATACAGAAATGTCGGTTGCAGTACCACTGTATGGAAGGAATTTCAGAAAATTTGGTGCATTTCCAAATATTGTGGTCATGATGTAGGGTGTCTAATTTCATTAAGTTTGAACGTTTACACCACAAGATGTTGGCCAGCATCCAAAGGGAGCAAGAAGACATGGTTTGCTAAGGTTGTAGCGGAAGAACTCAAGTAGTCCGCACAGAGATCAGACCTCAACCCCACCGAACATCTTTGAGATGAAATGGAGTGGTGGCTACATCCCAGGCCTCCTCCACCCAACATTACTGCATGACATCAGTAATGCTTTTGTAACTGAGCAAATCCCAACAGCCACACTTCAAAATCTAGTGGAAAGCCTTCCCAGAAGTAGTGGAGGTTATTGTGTTAATATGGGCTTTCATTTTATTGGTGCTAAAATAGGCACAATTTCATTTTATAGGTGCTGAAATAAGCTTGACATTTTAGAGTATTTAAGTTTTGTCTTTTGCACCAACCAGTGTGTTCTAATGAGATTTAAAGGAGAGTAGAGATTTAAGCGGTTCTTACCCATGCTTTTTTTTTTTTTTTAAATCAGTGCTGGCCAGAGAGGGTGTGTGTGGACCTGGCCAACATTAAGGTACCGTCATTTCCATTTTATTAAGGTCACTAGTGCAGATTTAAATGCTTTGTTTTGAATCAGATTTAAGGCATCTGATTGTTGGAACCCCTTGTATGTCTGTGCATAAAAGTACATATCAGTATGTTTTCTCTTAAGGTTGGAAGATACTGGAGCTGGTATATGGAGTTTCTTTTCTGCCAGGGCTTTGATGGCCTAAATGACTTCATCCAGGTCAACACAGGACAGAGCAGCTCCTCCAGCTCTACTTAGCTGTGAGTCAAGGACAATGGCTTGTACAATGCTGTACAGTCAATGGCTTGTGAATCATGTCTTACCTGGGAAACTGCAGAGACGATGATTGTGTTTGAAAGGTTATGTGCATATTTTATGGCCTTTTCTAGGAGGACATGTGGAGGAAACCACAGTGGAACTGTATATAATTTCTGTTGTGTAGGTCTGAGAGTTTGTAACTGAATATTTGGTTTTGCTCTTTGTCCTTTTTGCAATCTGTAGCTTATGATTATTTTTATGTATGTTTTTATGTAATCTCTGAAAGATTGTAGTGCTTAATGAACTCTGTCCTTTCATTTGACCATACCAAGCTATAACTTATGCTATGTGAGCAATGAATTATGGTTAAGTTTTTGGGAACTGCTGTATTTTCTTCCTTGCAAATGTAATGCAGTTCTACAGGTGTAAAACCTTAGCTCTTTGTTAATGGACATCAAACGATCTTTCATTCCCATTAAAATCCATGCACACAGTCAAGTGTCTGCATGAGAGTTATATTGATCAGGCTATTTTGAGAAATTTTAGATACTTTTGCTAGGATATAATTACAGGTTCTAGCAACTGGTGGTTCAATCCTACCAAGTTACCTGGTTACCACCATGCTGTTAACACAAACTAATTCAACGTTTTCTCGTTATTGTGGCCTGTCGGCTTAACAGTGCAAACAGGAGAGTGCTGCGTTTGTTTTATCTGTAACTGCTTATCCCGTGGGGGGCAAGTTGGAGCCTATCCCAGCTGATTATGGGCGAGAGGCAGGGTACACCCTCAAGCCACCAGCTCATCACACTCACGGTCAATTTAGAGCCACCAATTAACCTAACCTGCATATCTTTGGACTGTGTGAGGAAACCCACGCAGACACGGGGAGAACATGCAAACTCCACACAGAAAGGCCCTCATTGGCCACTGGGTTCGAACCCAGAACCTTCTTGCTGTGAGGCGACAGTGCTAACCATTGTGCCGCCAGTGCTGCGTTTAATGACATTAAATAAGGGTAATGGTGCCAGTTTGAAAAAAATCACGGGGGAAGCGGATTGTTAGCTGACACAGCAATAAAACGGTGTAAGCAAATAACCTCATGGCTGTTCACTAAACTTTGTGGAGACTTTCATGACATTAAACTACGTGTTAAGCATCCTCCCATATTCAGATTGAAAATCCATGCTTAAGGGCTGCTCCCATTCATTCAGGGTCGCCACAGCAGATCTGTTCCTGAGTTGCCTACGCACTTTCTGGTTCCTGAGTTGTTTGCGACGAGTCCTTTTTTTTCCCGCGAGTGTTGGCATTAATCACTGATCTTTTTAAAAAAAATTTCTACAAATGATTTTCCAGTATCACCTTCATTTTTTTTGTACTGTCGCTTTCCTTTTTGTGCTTTCCACTTTCGCTTTCCTTTTTCCGTTTTTTTTTTCTTTTTTCGGAAGAATGCAGAGACTGGAAGCTTTCTTTTTTTTTTTTTTTTCCTCCTCTTATGTAAAGACCACAAGTGGAGGCCATCCACATTGGATCTGCTTTAATATCAACAGATCTTTGATTAAGGTCTGTGAATTTTTTCATCATGGCACACCTTCAGCCTGTTCAGTGTGCTAAGTGCAGGATGTTTAGTCATTCTTCCTCCATCGCTAGCGATAGCTTTATTTGTGATAAGTGCAGATTAGTTAGCGCTCTGACGGAGAAGATTACAGTGCTAGAAGTGCGTGTCCAGGCTTTAGAGAAGGTCAGTGAGCATGAGAATAGTGTAGTTTCTGTAGAGGAAAGTCTGGATGCCCTAGGTGGAGTTAGTAATCCCCCAACTCCTGCATTAGAGCCCTTACAGCGGGGCAAATGGGTGACGGCTTGACGGCATAAGCGTGCGGGCGAGCTCCTGTGTGGCTCGCCCACAGGAGCACCACTCCCCTCTGCGTCACGTGTCAAACAGGTTTGCTCTCCTTAGTGATGCACCCGCTGAGAAACCTGAAAGAGCTCTGGTTATAGGGGACTCTATCATATGGCACATGAATTTAGCTCAGCCTTTAGGGGCACCAGCAGCTTTAGTCAGGTGTATACCGGGAGCCAGGGTGCCGGACATAGCAGGTAATCTTAGGGTCCTAGGCAAGCACAGGTTCTCAAAGATAGTTATCCATGCAGGAGCTAATGATGTACGCCTTCATCAGTCTGAGGTTACCAAGAGTAACTTTGTAGAGGTGTTTAAATTAGCGAAGGCAATATCTGATGCTGTAGTATGCTCTGGCCCCATCCCAATGCGGCATGGTGATCTAGCTTACAGCAGGTTATGGTTGCTGAACTGCTGGCTGTCCAGGTGGTGCTCTGAAAACAGTGAGCTTTAGAGATAATTGAGCTAATTTTGAGGGCACTGCTGGCCTGTTAGGGCGGGACGGTATCCATCCTACTCGGGAAGGTGCTGCTCTCATTTCCTGCAACATACAGTAGCAGCAATTGAATTTTTCCCCGTTCCAACCGCACACCATGCGACTGCCGTGCAGTTCCCAGCTGAACGCCAGGGGGCTGCCATGAATGGCTCATACCCCCCTTCCTCCCCTATTTTAATTCTAAACACGCCCATTCATTCGATTCCACAGTGTCGCCATTAGATGGCGCTTCTCATAAAAAAAATCTTGAAATGATGTGTGAAGCTTTTGTACTGCACTTCCCGATTTCAGTGAGAAAGTAGCTGTAGAATAGATACATAAATGTGAGGTAAATTTTACCCAATTTAAGTATTTCATAGCTTTTTATTTGTTATTTTATACTCAATATATGGAATTAAATCTACCCCAAACAAGTCAATGCAAATTGTTACCTCAGATTTATTGGGCAAATTCTATACGGTAGGTTACTTTTTCAGTGCAGGAGCAGACAAAACTGCGGGTCTTGGTAGTCTGGTGGTTACTGCACATGTCCTGTACCGGTAACTCCTGAAACATGGTTCGATTCTTGCTTACTCGCTCAAAAATAAATATTTTTTAAAAATGACTCTTGCAATGAAGCACTGTGCACTTTTTAGTGTTACATGCAGGTCCTCGTATCATCCGATCATTCAAGTATTCCATTCAATCTGAAAAAAAAAACCACTCAATATTTCGTTTTCCTGTTTTTCTGTATGACCAAAAAATGAGGGATTGGTGTTTTTCCTTTTTCCAACCCAAAATAGAACAAATAATAAACAGGGAAACCAAAACGAAATAATAACTCTAATTTACGATTATTGATTTTCTCTATTCCCCACGCTACATTAGCCTTCCCATGATCCTCAGCGACAGTCCATCATCTCTGCGGCTATGAAACAGAAAAATTGCATGTGCATGTATATATCAAGTAATTTATTCATACATCCTATTCATTTAATATATTAAGCTGTTAATGTTAAGCTGATGATCTCTTAATTATTATTATCTCAATATAATAGTAATCTGTACTCGAGTTGGGGGGGATGCCATCCCCCCTGGAATAAAAAAATGGTCAAAATCATCCCCCCTCTAAAATGGGCATCCCCTCTCCCTTCCCTTGAGCAATTTTATCAATAAATGTGGACATTACTTCTATTTAACATTGGAATTAGAAATGCCATTCCACGTAGCTTTGCTGAAACTGAGCATACAGTAAGCTACCACGAGAGAGGGCAAGCGAAGCGTTTGAGGAGGTGACATTCAGTTGGAGTTCCGTTATTTTTTATTTCATTCGGCATCAGTGACAGCAGCGGATTGCAGCATCATGGCCAAGCGGAGTGGACAGCAAGACCTAAGCAAGTTCGGCTTTAAAGGAACAGTCCACCGTACTTCCGTAATGAAATATGCTCTTATCTGAATTGAGACGAGCTGCTCCGTACCTCTCCGAGCTTTGCGCGACCTCACAGTCAGTCAGACGCAGTCAGACGCGCTGTCACTCCTGTTAGCAATGTAGCTAGGCTCAGTATGGCCAATGGTATTTTTTGGGGCTGTAGTTAGATGCGACCAAACTCTTCCACGTTTTTCCTGTTTACATAGGTTTATATGACCAGTGACATGAAACAAAGTTCAGTTACACAAATTGAAACGTAGCGATTTTCTATGCTATGGAAAGTCCGCACTATAATGACAGGCGTACTAACACCTTCTGCGCGCTTCGGCAGCGCATTGATATCTGAGCTCCGTATCAATGCGCTGTCGAAGCGCGCAGAAGGTGTTGGTATGCCTGTCATTATAGTGCGGACTTTCCATAGCATAGAAAATCGCTACGTTTCAATTTGTGTAACTGAACTTTGTTTCATGTCACTGGTCATATAAACCTATGTAAACAGGAAAAACGTAGAAGAGTTTGGTCGCATCTAACTACAGCCCCAAAAAATACCATTGGCCATACTGAGCCTAGCTACATTGCTAACAGGAGTGACAGCGCGTCTGACTGCGTCTGACTGACTGGGAGGTCGCGCAAAGCTCAGAGAGGTACGGAGCAGCTCGTCTCAATTCAGATAAGAGCATATTTCATTATGGAAGTACGGTGGACTGTTCCTTTAAGATCGCAAGAAAAAAACATTTCAGGAGGTAAGTCAAGAGTTACGAACATCAGTCACACTTTCTGTGAGCCCACTATCATGCTGTAAAGTTACCGATATGGAGCCTAATTTGTGGGCGGCGGATAACAACACAGCTATCATAATGAATGTTAGTTTGGAGTCTATCCAGCTATCGATAGCTTACTCAGGTTCATGTTAGCTTTGATTTCTTGTATAAGGCCATTAATTTAATCAGCCTGGACGTTCGTTTGTTATTCTTCAGGCAACAAAAAGTGTTATTCAAGACAGGAAGGCTAAAATAAATGACACTAGCAGTTTTGAAGGCTTCATTGCCTCATTAGAGAGCCGGTCACAACATGTAAGGCAGAGCAGGATTAGTGTAGGACTTGACAAAGTGTCTGCTAAAATGCAGCTTTCTTTTTCTTCGTCATAGGCTCTTCTTCTGTCTCCTCAATGGGCCTTTTCCCCTTTCCAAAGAAACTTTCCAAAGATGCCTGCTTTTAACTCATTTTGCTAGCTTGTATCCAGTATGTATCAAAGTGCTGGTATGTATCGAAGCAAAGTATCAAAGTATCCAAGGCAGCTCCTTGGTAACCGTCAATGTTACGGTGTCACGTGACCTAGATAACAGTGGGAATCAACGTTACAGAAAGAATACGGTCATTTTTCAAAGCTCAAATCCTCGTTCAGATAATAAATAAATCAGAAATAACATTATAATTATATTTAATTAAATTATCTTATCCACTGCTCTTTATTCCAGATGACAGTCAGCAGCAACTGCAACACAGTGCGACAGGAGCTGGAGGACCCGGAGTGTGAGACAATGCAGGAGCAAGCAGGAGAACCAACAGCTGAAGAGCTGAAGATTTTACAATTTACTGTTGCTTGTTTTAGCTTATTGGTTACCTACCTACCTACCTCTGTATTTAATTCAATGTTCCCAATGTTCAGCTTTGAATAAAAATTCTATTGACTTGATATGAAAAGATTCAGTTGTTCATTTACATTGCCTGCTGAGGTTTTAATAAATTATTTACCAAATGATTTAAAAGGAGCCTACCATGACTATGAAGTTGCACTTCAAATTTGTCATCTGCATTTCACCCTAATATGGAGAATGTGGTAGGTATGTCAGCCAGGAGACTGACTAAATATGACACGACATCCACACTGTGCATGTTTTACAGTAAAATACCAGTGTATTATGGTTTTTTACAACAATAAAAAGGGTACACAGTGTGTACTACACACTTTATCAGCACAAAATACTGTATGTCTGGTAAATGAACAAGGTCCACAGACCTACGTTGTATGCAAACCCTCCTAAAAGCAAACCAGTTTCCCACCAACGGACCGACCGATGGGTCGACACGCGACTAAAAATTTCACCATCCCCCCCGGTTTGATTTTACAACTCGACCACTGATAGTAATAATAAATAATGATAATAACAACATGGCATTCATTTTGTCGCTTTCAACATATTGTGTCAGACCAACTTTGCTTTTTATTAGAGGACATGAATCAGTGTATCATTCGTTCTTTCTATTTTCAAATGGCAATCAAAAATCAAAAAATGAAAACGTGACCTGGTTATTTTATTTGTTTTTATTTTAACACAAAAAAATGAAAAAATGACTGGTTTTTCTTTTTTTTTTTTTAATATGAGCCTAAAATTGAAATGAAAATTTTTTTTTTTCATTTTTTGATTGCCAATTAATAATGGAAAGAACGAATGATACACAATCCGTGTATCAATCGTTCTTTTTTTCAGTAATACGCGATGACTCAGCCAGGCCCTTTCTTTAGTGTAATAGGAGACAGTAGAGAGGTTCATGCCATTTGTCTATTTTTATTAACCGGTACAGTGTAATCACAAAACAGTATCGTATTTGAACCGACAAGAGACAGTTACCGTATCATTTCCCACTATGCCCTCCTTTGTTTCTAATAACCAGATTTATCATGTTTAATTATTAACAATTATAATAATAATGATTGTTAATAATTAAACATGATAAATCTGGTTATTAGAAACAAAGGAGGGCATAGTGGGAAATGATACGGTAATTATTAACAATTATAATAATAATGACCCCTCCTAGAACTGCCACCTTATTGTGGTGGAGGGGTTTGTGTGCTTGAATGATCCTAGGAGCTATGTTGTCGGGGGCATTATGCCCCTGTTAGGGTTTCCCAAGGCAGACAGGTCCTAGGTGACAGGCCAGACCAAGAGCAGTTCACCAAAAAACCCCTATGGAGAAAAAATCCAGGACCGTGACGTCGCCCGGTAGGACGCAGCCGGGGCCCCACCCTGGAGCCAGGCCCGGGGTTGGGGCTCGTATGCGAGCGCTTGGTGGTCGGGCCTTTGCCCATGGGGCCCGGCCGGGCTCAGCCCGAAGAGGCGACGTGGGCCCGACCTCCTGTGGGTTCACCACCCACAGAGGTAGCAGTAGGGGTTTGGTGCAGTGTGGATTGGGTGGCAGTCGAAGGCAGGGGCCTCGACGACCTGACCCCCGGACACAGCGGCTGGCTGTTGGGACATGGAATGTCACTTCGCTGGGGGGGAAGGAGCCTGAGCTTGTGCGGGAGGTTGAGAGGTACCGGCTAGAGATAGTCGGGCTCACCTCCACGCACAGCTTGGGCTCTGGAACCCAGCTCCTCGAGAGGGGCTGGACTTTCCACTTCTCTGGAGTCGCCCATGGTGAGCGGCGGCGGGCTGGTGTGGGCTTCCTTATAGCTCCCCAGCTCAGCCGCCATGTGTTGGAGTTTACCCCAGTGAACGAGAGGGTCGCCTCTCTGCGCCTTCGGATTGGGGAGAGGGCTCTTGCTGTTGTTTGTGCCTACGGGCCAAATAGCAGTATAGAGTATCCGGCCTTCTTGGAGTCCCTGGGAGAGGTACTGAGGGGTGCTCAGACTGGGGACTCCATTGTGCTACTGGGGGACTTCAATGCTCACGTGGGCGATGACAGTGACACCTGGAGGGGTGTGGTTGGGAGGAACGGCCTCCCCGATCTGAACCCGAGTGGTGTTTTGTTATTGGACTTCTGTGCTAGTCACAGTTTGTCCATAACGAACACCATGTTCGAGCATAGGGGTGTCCATAAGTGCACGTGGCACCAGGACACCTTAGGTCGGAGGTCGATGATCGACTTTGTAGTCGTGTCATCTGATCTCCGACCCTATGTCTTGGACACTCGGGTGAAGAGAGGGGCTGAGTTGTCAACTGATCACCACCTGGTGGTGAGTTGGATCCGCTGGCGGAGGAGGAAGCTGGACAGACCTGGCAGGCCCAAACGTATGGTGAGGGTCTGCTGGGAACGTCTGGCCGAGCACTCTGTTGGGGAGGTCTTTAACTCCCACCTCCGGGAGAGCTTTTCCCAGCTTCCGAGGGAGGCGGGGGACATTGAGTCTGAGTGGACCATGTTCTCTACCTCCATTGTGGACGCAGCTGTTCGGAGCTGTGGCCGCAAGGTCTCCGGTGCCTGTCGTGGCGGCAATCCCCGAACCCGGTGGTGGACACCGGAAGTAAGGGATGCCGTCAAGCTGAAGAAGGAGTCCTATCGGGCCATGTTGACCTCCGGGACTCCTGAGGCAGCCGACGGGTATCGGCAGGCCAGGCGTGCTGCAGCTCGGGCAGTTGCGGAGGCAAAAACTCGGAACTGGGAGGAGTTCGGGGAGGCCATGGAGAAGGACTATCGGTCGGCCTCGAAGAAATTCTGGCAAACCGTCCGGCGCCTCAGGAGGGGGAAGCAGTACTCTGCCAACACTGTTTACAGTGCGGGTGGGGAGCTGTTGACCTCGACTGGGGACATTGTCGGGCGGTGGAAGGAATACTTTGAGGATCTCCTCAATCCCACCGTCATGTCTTCCACTGAGGAGACGGAGGCTGATGACTCAGAGGTGGACTCGTCCATTACCCAAGCCGAAGTCACTGAGGTGGTTTGCAAGCTCCTCGGTGGCAAGGCACCGGGGGTGGATGAGATCCGCCCTGAGTATCTCAAGTCTCTGGATGTTGTGGGGCTGTCTTGGTTGACACGCCTCTGCAACATCGCGTGGCGGTCGGGGACAGTGCCTCTGGAGTGGCAGACTGGGGTGGTGGTCCCTCTTTTTAAGAAAGGGGACCGGAGAGTGTGCTCCAATTATAGGGGAATCACACTTCTCAGCCTCCCAGGGAAAGTTTACTCCAGGGTACTGGAGAGGAGAATTCGACCGATAGTCGAACCTCGGATCCAGGAGGAACAATGCGGTTTTCGTCCTGGTCGCGGAACACTGGACCAGCTCTATACCCTTCATAGGGTGCTCGAGGGTTCATGGGAGTTTGCCCAACCAGTCCACATGTGCTTTGTGGATCTGGAGAAGGCATTCGACCGTGTCCCCCGTGGTATTCTGTGGGGGGTGCTTCGGGAGTATGGGGTTCGGGGCTCTTTGCTAAGGGCTGTCCGGTCCCTGTACGAACGGAGCAGGAGTCTGGTTCGCATTGCCGGCAGTAAGTCAGACCTGTTCCCAGTGCATGTTGGACTCCGTCAGGGCTGCCCTTTGTCACCGGTTCTGTACATAATTTTTATGGACAGAATTTCTAGGCGCAGCCAGGGGCCGGAAGGAATCCTGTTTGGGAACCACAGGATTTCATCTCTGCTTTTTGCGGATGATGTTGTCCTGTTGGCTTCTTCAAACCAGGACCTTCAGCATGCACTGGGGCGGTTTGCAGTCGAGTGTGAAGCGGCTGGGATGAGAATCAGCACCTCCAAGTCCGAGGCCATGGTTCTCGACCGGAAAAGGGTGGCTTGCCCTCTCCAGGTTGGTGGAGAAGTCCTGCCTCAAGTGGAGGAGTTTAAGTATCTCGGGATCTTGTTCACGAGTGAGGGAAGGATGGAGCGTGAGATCGACAGGCGGATCGGTGCAGCCTCCGCAGTGATGCGGTCGCTTTACCGGTCCGTCGTGGTGAAGAAGGAGCTGAGCCAAAAGGCGAAGCTCTCAATTTACCGGTCGATCTACGTTCCGACTCTCACCTATGGTCATGAGCTTTGGGTAATGACAGAAAGAACAAGATCGCGGATACAAGCGGCTGAAATGAGTTTCCTTCGCAGGGTGGCTGGGCGCTCCCTTAGAGATAGGGTGAGAAGCACAGTCACTCGGGAGGAGCTCGGAGTAGAGCCGCTGCTCCTCCACATCGAGAGGAACCAGCTGAGGTGGCTCGGGCATCTTTTTCGGATGCCTCCTGGACGCCTCCCTGGGGAGGTGTTCCAGGCATGTCCCCCCGGGAGGAGGCCCCGGGGAAGACCCAGGACACGCTGGAGGGACTATGTCTCTCGGCTGGCCTGGGAACGCCTCGGTGTTCTTCCCGAGGAGCTGGCCGAGGTGTCTGGGGAAAGGGAAGTTTGGGCTTCCATGCTTAGACTGCTGCCTCCGCGACCCGGTCCTGGATAAGCGGAAGAAGACGAGACGAGACGATAATAATAATGAATCAATATAAAACCCCGACATCTACAGAAGATTTTCAACAAATAGGGGGCAGGGAAGCTCGCACACAGCAGCGAGTGATCTGTGATGAGATGATTTTGAGAAGCAAAAAAAAAAAAACGCTCAACACCAGCAAATGTGGATTAAAGCAGAAAATTGCGTTAGGTAAAATCATTTTAGTAATTTTAGAAATCATTACATTCTTGTTTTTTCAATAAAAATAATATTTTTTAACTTTATAATGCTTAGTTACGTGCCGGGGCTCTGTCAGTCATTGATAGCCCAACTAATCACAGCGCTGTGGTTCTTTTCCTGATTCTTGGCATTGTGTTTTTTCTTTCTTTGTTGATAATGTGTTACCGTATGTGATAAGCATGGCCCACTTCTGCTGCATGCCCCCTCCTCTCTGCAAAAAATTGTGTATTCCTCTCAAGGTGCTAACTGTCTCCATTGTATTGTGAACAGCCACTCCACCCCCCACTGAGGTTGCTATTCATGAATGGTAATTTGGTTTTAGGTTACACCCTAATTTCAGTGGCAATTTACTCTGCCAAGCTTACAATGACAGAGGACTGGAATTACACTCTAAAAAATAAAGGTGCTTCAGTGGTTCTTCAAATCTCTGGATGGTTCCATGGAGAGTCAAAACTCTGTGATGAACCATTACATTATATGAAAGGTTCTTCACATTGGAAATGGTTCTTCAGATCCTGGCATTCTCTTACCATTTGCTGGTCAATGCACATAGGCTATGTTTACACAAATCTGTCTTCACTGCTCAAACAAATGGTTTAAATGGTTCTTTAAAGAACTGTTGCATGAACGGTTCTTTGAAGCCCTGAAAAAGGTTCTTCTATGGCATCGCCCTGAAGAACTGGTACTGGCCCCATTATTTTTTTTTTTAGAGTGTAGTGCCTCAAAAAACACAATTTCAGCTTGGAAAAACTAGACGGTATAACTTCAGGAAGAAAATAAAATTTATTTCACACTAAGAAAAGCAGACTCACTACACATGGAGGCTATACAAAGCACAGAAATGTAGCATAGAGTTGTCCCATCTAGTAGTTTCCACATTCCCATGGTGAGTCTTTCCTACGGTACATTTGCCACAGGTGTATTTGTGGCAGCATACACAAAGTTCAGTGCTTCTGTTATTATTGCAGGGTGCACTGTCCTTCCCAAGCCCCATCCTCAATGCTCAGCACCCCCATGTTATATTTGGGTTATTATTCCATTATTATTTGAGGCTAGGTTTTGGGCTAGGGGTTGGGTTAGGGGTGAGCTCAGGTTGGGGTTAGAGCCAGGATTTGGGGTTAGGGTTAGAAACAAAGAGGCTATTTCTTAGGTAACACAATAATTAGGCTTCTTTACACAACAATGGGAGGCAGGTAATGGTACGTTAGACTTATTCACAAATTTGGGGGGGGGATTTCATTGCAGACTAAAGTCTGCACTTTGGGCCTTCTAGTGTTTAAAAATATGCTGTTAATTCAAAACACTTCTTATTCATTGCAAAATGTTTATTTCAGCGCTGTATCCAGGTATTGAGCACACGTGACCGCTTTTATGCGGTAGCCTAATAGAACAACCCGAAAATTGCAGGGTAACCCCAGACCTGCGCAAGTGATGCGCTACTGGCAAAAGAGCCAGCGACGTATGAAAAAAAACCCACACCTTGGACCAAATACATATTATTTTCGGCACGCTGCTCCACCAGTCTGTAATGGTATTTTTCATATGATTACATTACGGTGTAAATGTGGTCTTGAGAAAAAAAAAAACGTTTGCAGACCTTTTGTTAAAATCGCTAAAAGTGATGTTGTAATATTAATATGTAATAAAAAATAATATCAGACATGGCGGCACAGTGGTGTAGTGGTTAGCACTGTCGCCTCACAGCAAGAAGGTCCTGGGTTCAAGCCCAGCAGCCGACGAGGGCCTTTCTGTGTGGAGTTTGCCTGTTCTCCCTGTGTCTGCGTGGGTTTCCTCCGGGTGCTCCGGTTTCCCCCACACTCCAGAGACATGCAGGTTAGGTTAACTGGTGACTCTAAATTGACTGAGAGTGTGAATGGTTGTCTGTGTCAGCCCTGTGATGACCTGGCGACTTGTCCAGGGTGTACCCCGCCTTTCGCCCGTAGTCAGCTGGGATAGGCTCCAGCTTGCTTGCGACCCTGTAGGACAGGATAAAAGCAGCTAGAGATAATGAGATGAGATATCAGACATTATGATCTTAGAAAACACTTTAGTGATGAACACTTACAGACAGTAATATGTCTGTAATATATAGCCTAATGAAAAATAATATTTTATATCATGATATATTATAAAATATTATTTTTCATTAGGCTATATATTAAATTATATATTAAATTTATCTTCTAAAATAACAGACTGTACTCATATCACAACCGGTTTATTTCACCATTGGAGATCAGATCACAGAAGACATGCGTTACATGACTCATTTTAAGGATTTAAGTAGGCTATTTAAAAGCAATGCCAGCAGGACTTTGTGGTTCAGGTGGATAAGGCGCCACACCATAAATCCAGGGACCCGGGTTTGATTCTGGCCTGCAGTCATTTTCCGAGTCCTCCCTGTTTTTCTCCTGCTCATTTCTACACTGTTCTAAATGAGTTTGGATGTCTGTAAACCAATCAGGATGCTTTTTGTCGAGCATGCGCTACATGAACAGGCACACACACAGGCTCCCTCGCGCACTCTGTCATATGCGCAATGCAGACATTAATGTTTCGCGTGCCCGCTCTTGCTCACTTGCTCTAGATTCCGGGAGATATTCTCCAATTTGCGGGCATCAGGGAGCCACTATCAATATGCGGGAGACTCTCGGAACTTCCGGGAGACTTGGGATGTCTGCACTCATGGATTAAAGCAAAAAAAAATAAATCATCTGACTGAAAAAAAAGCTCCATGTTGTTGGCCCCTTCCACATCAGCGATGCGTCAAATTTTAAATGCCGTGTTGTCCATTATCCCCTCGGCCCCTACTTATAGTACATTTACATAATTTTAACAATGACTAAAGCTAAGGCAAGACTTTACCATTGTCATTACTGGCTATAAATGATGAAACATCAAGTTTTCAGCGCAAAGTGCAAATTTATTTCAACAATACTTTAGTAATGCACAACAGTGGTTAAGAGAAAAGTGCAAGTGCAGTCGAACTTGAACCATGCTTTCAAAAGAGTGGAACAGAAAGAACTTGCAAGAAAAGTAAAGTGAAAGTTCACTTTTTCTGCTTCTTCGCAGTGAAGCCAAAGGCATCTAGTTTTTTGCCATTGCTTCCATAGACTTTTTTTATGGCAAACTACACAAAAGCACACACCTGCCATTTTCATCTTTTTACACCATGAACTAAATGGCTTGCCATTATTGCTCATTTCATTTAGCCAAGCCCATCTCCACTTATTCTTTACCGTTTTGTCAATGTCTGAAACATCTGTGCTTTCATTTAAAAGAAGCGCGTCCATGCTGGCAAAACCGAAAGTAATTTGACACGCTCTAGTGATGGAAATCAAAGGGCCTATATCCGGTGGCCTTATACGCAGTACTCGAGTTGGGGGGGATGTAGGGGGAGGCATCCCCCTTCTGAAATAAAAATCTCAAATCATTCCCCTTATAAAACAGCCATCCCCACCATCACATCCCTTGTGCCATTTTACCGATTAATGTGGAAATTAGCCTACTATTATTTTAACAAATATTACTACCATTTCAACATTAGAGGCTTTGCACAGTGAAGCCGGATAAATGCCGGATAAAAAAGACGCATATTTATTTATTCGGTTGCACCTCTCATTCACACCTATACGAAGGTTTCAGTCACTGAAAACAGCTACTTTTGCAAACTCTGGGCAGAGTGGAGATTTCTGAAAACTCCATCTTCAGACACTTGTGTAAATCGGGAAAATGAAGCAACAGTGGGCGAGAGGGCGCGCGCGAATATAATGAGTCATAGGTGTGAATCTTTCACCGAATGCCAATTGTCCCGGTTCTTCATGAAATCGCACGCGCACGCACAAATTCATTAGATTAACTTTCAAATAACTGTTCTTGTGCACTTGCGACACCGGAGCCACTTTCCTGAATTTTGAGCTTCGGAGTATTCGCTTCTTTATCTATTTAATCAATGAACTTATTTGTCACATACATTAAATTACTAATTTAAATCATTAGTACCCTATTTAAGCAATCGCTGTTTTCTCCACTGTTTTCCGACCTTTTGTGCTTAGTGAATGAGACACTTCATTACACTCCACTGATCGACTTCCAATTCCGGACTTTTTTGAAAATGTAAATTATAGGCCTACGAGATGTTTTTTTGGGACTTAATTCGCGTTGGTCCTTCACTATTAATTTTTGAGACTGACGAGACACTAAATATTGTGGAATTATTTTCTCCTTACTATGAAGTTTGTCATCTTAAACAAGTGTCGGGAAATCTTGCAGCCCGACTCTACAGCCTCCAATGTTTAAGCGAACTGCTGAAACCATAATGTTTAAAGATTAAATCGTAGGCTAATCAAACCAAAGAAAAACACAGCCTTTCCAGAATGTTGTCTGCCAAAGCCTGTTTAACCTACAAAAGGCTTAATAGCAAAGGTCTTGCTGCGGCTTCAACTTTTCACTTGATCACCTTTCAGTAGGCAAATATCATTATTACTACTACTACAAAAGGCCTAGTATTAGTAGTAGACAAGTAGTTGCCTAGTAGTAGGACAGCCAAATAGTTTCATCAGTGGCCTACGCCGAGCCTCCCTGGGACTAGACAGTAGCGGAGGCTGTATTTATTTATTTATGCCTATCCAT
This sequence comes from Neoarius graeffei, assembly GCF_027579695.1. NCBI lineage: Eukaryota > Metazoa > Chordata > Actinopteri > Siluriformes > Ariidae > Neoarius > Neoarius graeffei. The sequence goes on along the minus strand of NC_083576.1, from coordinate 28,767,958 downwards.
GCTGCACTAGACAGTGTTTATGTAGAGAGCATGCGCACTTCAATCAATCTATTTTTTATTTCAATTATATATAAACATATTCAAACTCACTGTATGAGCGCATTAAAATCTTATGGCTTTTTAACTCACGGTGAAACTCCTCCGGGTTGAATTAACTAACTGAAATCAGCTGTTCCCAGCATTTGATAAACCTGCTTTGTGAAACAGACAATCACTGCTCCTCCCTGTGGAAAAATGAGGGATAGCAGCTGGTTTTCACACAAGCTGCTTAGGGGCGTCACCAGTCAGGACTGCATTGACTACGTCATTGTGGGGGATAAATTATCTGCACGGACCAATCGGCAGACAGTCACGAACCAGTCAGGGGACAGCCAAGGGCCTGCTGAGGGCCAGTCACGGAAACGTGGAACAAATTCAATGGCTGCCACTGTAGGTCATAGTCTCAGAACAGGCCTAGTTAATTTCTGACAATCCAGAGCCAAGCCCAGGGAGCAGATGAACAGGCTAAACCGACTGTCTGCTAGCTGCACAGAGTTGTCACTCATCGAGACTGTCTGTTCCCCGAGCTCAACAAAAAGGTAGAAATATTCAGAGAGTTTGTTCCAGTAACTTAATCAACATAAAATTAGATCATACTGACTGTACAGCCGCTGCCAGCACCTTTGATCTAAAGGTGGGGCTATTTAAATATTAGATCTTTTACATCTAAAGCGCTAATGGTTAATGAACTCATTACTGATCAGGAGTTTAATGTACTTTGTTGAACTGAAACATGGATTAAGCCAAACAAATATATAGCATTAAATGAAGCGAGTCCTCCTGGATACAGTTATATACACCAGCCTCGTCTAACTGGCAGAGGAGGAGGCGTTGCGGTTATTTATAATGATTATCTAGGTGTAACACAGAAACCTGGTTATAAATTTAATACATTTGAAGTTCTTCATACTCATAATGTATGAAGCCTCGAAAAATAAGTCTACCCAGTTAATTCCATTACTTATTATTTACAGGCCCCCGGGGCCATATTCTGAGTTTCTTTCTGAATTTGCAGATTTTATCTCCGATCTGGTTATTTCCTTAGACAAAGCTTTAGTTGTCGGAGATTTTAATATTCACTTCGATAAGCCAGAAGACCCTTTAAAAACAGCGTTTTTGTCCATTTTAGATTCAGTAGGGATTAATCAGAATGTCATAGGACCAACCCATAACGGTGGTCACACCCTCGATCTAATACTAACTGGGTTAAACATAGAAAATATAGTCATAACTTCAGACTGTGGAAGTATCTTGGATCATTCTCATCTCATTCAAAATGTCTGAGTAATAATATATGCACCTCACCACGTTACTGTATTAAACATACATTCACGTCAACTACTGCACAGAGCTTTATAAATGATCTCCCAGAGTTATCAACTTTGGGTCACTGTCAGCCCCTGCAGAACTTGATCAGGTAACTGAATGCTTAGAGTCAACGTTCTGCTATACTTTAGATAATTTCCTCTTAACCCTTTGGTGACTGACCCCTTGAAAATGGTTCCTCCAGGAACGATGATGTTTCAGTTGTCAAGACAACGGAAAAACTAAAATACAAAAACAGAAAGATGCGTCACAATGCTCTTGTGCACAAAACAAAATGCTCTTGTATTTTAGTTTTTCCGTTGTCTTGACAACTGAAACGTCATCGTTCCTGGAGGAACCATTTTCAAGGGGTCAGTCACCAAAGGGTTTAAGGAAAATGATCAGAGAGAAAAATTTGGCACCTTGGTATAGCACCTTGCACTTTAAAACAGACCACTCAAAAATTGGAACGTAAATGGCGTCAAACAAAATTGGTAGCGTTCAAATTAGCGTGGAAGGTGAGCTTCCTGATGTCACATATGCTCGAATGCACTCATTTCACTCAAAATCAATGTTCCTTGTCAAACGTTTGCTTTATGCTCTGAAAAGGCGTTAGAAACAGGCTGAATGCGCTCCTAAGCTAGTAAAGCTGTTTTCATGCACTCGGTGACAGTGTGTTTTCCCACTCTGAACAAGTGCATATCACAATACTATGGTGCAAACTCGTTTCAGACGTGCTTTTACAGTTAAAATGAGAAATATGATGAAAATGTGTTGAAAGCTCGAAAACATGAAAATCCATGCTTAGAACGATGTTACATGTCACATATGCTCAAATGCTCTCATTTCACTCAAAATCAATGTTCCTTGTCAAACGTTTGCTTTATGCTCTGAAAAGGCGTTAGAAACAGGCTGAATGCGCTCCTAAGCTAGGAAAGCTGCTTTCATGCACTCGGTGACACAAAGTGTGTTTTTCCATACTGAACAAGTGCATATCACAATTCTATGTTGAAAACTCGTTTCAGACGTGCTTTTACAGTTAAAATGACAAATATGATGAAAATGTGTTGAAAGCTCGAAAACATGAAAATCCATGCTTAAAAAGATGTTACAAGACACGTGCTCGAATGCTCTCATTTCACTCAAAATCAATGTTCCTTGTCAAACGTTTGCTTTATGCTCTGAAAAGGCGTTAGAAACAGGCTGAATGCACTTCTAAGCTAGGAAAGCTGCTTTCATGCACTCGGTGACACAGTGTGTTTTCCCACTCTGAACAAGTGCATATCACAATACTATGGTGCAAACTCGTTTCAGACGTGCTTTTACAGTTAAAATGACAAATATGATGAAAATGTGTTGAAAGCTCGAAAACATGAAAATCCATGCTTAGAAAGATGTTACATGTCACATATGCTCAAATGCTCTCATTTCGCTCAAAATCAATGTTCCTTGTCCAACGTTTCCTTTATGCTCTGAAAAGGCGTAGGAAACAGACTGAATGCGCTCCTGCGCTAGTAAAGCTGTTTTCATGCACTCGGTGACCGTGTGTTTTCCCACTCTGAACAAGTGCATAGCACAATACTATGGTGAAAACTCGTTTCAGACGTGCTTTTACAGTTAATATGACAAATATGATGAAAATGTGTTGAAAGCTGGAAAACATGAAAATCCATGCTTAGAAGGTTGTTACATGTCACATTTGCTCGAATGCACTCATTTCGCTCAAAATCAATGTTCCTTGTCAAACGTTTGCTTTATGCTCTGAAAATGCGTTAGAAACAGGCTGAATGCGCTCCTGCGCTAGGAAAGCTGCTTTCATGCACTCGGTGACACAAAGTGTGTTTTCCCACTCTGAACAAGTGCATATCACCATACTCTGTTGAAAACTCGTTTCAGACGTGCTTTTACAGTTAAAATGAGAAATATGATGAAAAGGTGTTGAAAGCTCGAAAACATGAAAATCCATGCTTAGAAAGTTGTTACATGTCACATATGCTCGATTGCACTCATTTTACTCAAAATCAATGTTCCTTGTCAAACGTTTGCTTTATGCTCTGAAAATGCGTTAGAAACAGACTGAATGCGCTCCTAAGCTAGGAAAGCTGTTTTCATGCACTCGGTGACACAAAGTGTGTTTTCCCAATCTGAACAAGTGCATATCACAATACTATGTTGAGAACTCGTTTCAGACGTGCTTTTACAGTTAAAATGACAAATATGATGCAAATGTGTTGAAAGCTCGAAAACATGAAAATCCATGCTTAGAACGATGTTACAGGTCACATATGCTCGAATGCTCTCATTTCACTCAAAATCAATGTTCCTTGTCAAACGTTTGCTTTATGCTCTGAAAAGGCGTTAGAAACAGGCTGAATGCGCTCCTAAGCTAGTAAAGCTGTTTTCATGCACTCGGTGACACAGTGTGTTTTCCCACTCTGAACAAGTGCATATCACAATACTATGGTGCAAACTCGTTTCAGACGTGCTTTTATAGTTAAAATGACAAATAGGATGAAAATGTGTTGAAAGCTCGAAAACATGAAAATCCATGCTTAGAAAGATGTTACAAGACACATGTGCTCGAATGCTCTCATTTCACTCAAAATCAATGTTCCTTGTCAAACGTTTGCTTTATGCTCTGAAAAGGCGTTAGAAACAGGCTGAATGCACTTCTAAGCTAGGAAAGCTGCTTTCATGCACTCGGTGACACAGTGTGTTTTCCCACTCTGAACAAGTGCATATCACAATACTATGGTGCAAACTCGTTTCAGACGTGCTTTTACAGTTAAAATGAGAAATATGATGAAAATGTGTTGAAAGCTCGAAAACATGAAAATCCATGCTTAGAACGATGTTACATGTCACATATGCTCAAATGCTCTCATTTCACTCAAAATCAATGTTCCTTGCCAAACGTTTACTTTATGCTCGGAAAAGGCGTTTGAAAAAGGCTCAATGCGCTCCTGCGCTAGGAAAGCTGTTTTCATGCACTCGGTGACACAAAAGTGTGTTTTCCCATTCTGAACAAGTGCATATCACAATACTATGTTGAAAACTCGTTTCAGACGTGCTTTTACAGTTAAAATAACAAATATGATGAAAATGTGTTAAAAGCTGGAAAACATGAAAATCCATGCTTAGAACGATGTTACAAGACACGTGCTCGAATGCACTCATTTCACTCAAAATCAATGTTCCTTGTCAAACGTTTGCTTTATGCTCTGAAAAGGCGTTAGAAACAGGCTGAATGCGCTCCTAAGCTAGTAAAGCTGTTTTCATGCACTCGGTGACACAGTGTGTTTTCCAACTCTGAACAAGTGCATATCACAATACTATGGTGCAAACTCGTTTCAGACGTGCTTTTACAGTTAAAATGACAAATAGGATGAAAATGTGTTGAAAGCTCGAAAACATGAAAATCCATGCTCAGAAAGATGTTACAAGACACGTGCTCGAATGCTCTCATTTCACTCAAAATCAATGTTCCTTGTCAAACGTTTGCTTTATGCTCGGAAAAGGCGTTAGAAACAGGCTCAATGCGCTCCTGCGCTAGGAAAGCTGTTTTCATGCACTCGGTGACACAAAAGTGTGTTTTCCCATTCTGAACAAGTGCATATCACAATACTATGTTGAAAACTCGTTTCAGACGTGCTTTTACAGTTAAAATGACAAATATGATGAAAATGTGTTGAAAGCTCGAAAACATGAAAATCCATGCTTAGAAGGTTGTTACAGGTCACATATGCTCGAATGCACTCATTTCTCTCAAAATCAATGTTCCTTGTCAAACTTTATGCTCTGCTTTATGCTATACTTCAAGCTTTATGCTCTGAAAATGCGTTAGAAACAGACTGAATGCGCTCCTAAGCTAGGAAAGCTGTTTTCATGCACTGGGTGACACAAAGTGTGTTTTCCCAAGCTGAACAAGTGCATATCACAATACTATGTTGAAAACTCGGTTCAGACGTGCTTTTACAATTAAAATGACAAATAGGATGAAAATGTGTTGAAAGCTCGAAAACATGAAAATCCATGCTTAGAAAGATGTTACAAGTCACATGTGCTCGAATGCTCTCATTTCGCTCAAAATCAATGTTCCTTGTCAAACGTTTGCTTTATGCTCTGAAAAGGCGTTAGAAACAGGCTGAATGCGCTCCTAAGCCAGAAAAGCTGTTTTCATGCACTCGGTGACACAAAGTGTGTTCCCACTCTGAACAAGTGCATATCACAATACTATGGTGAAAACTCGTTTCAGACGTGCTTTTACAGTTAAAATGACAAATATGATGAAAAGGTGTTGAAAGCTCGAAAACATGAAAATCCATGCTTAGAAAGTTGTTACATGTCACATATGCTCGATTGCACTCATTTTACTCAAAATCAATGTTCCTTGTCAAACGTTTGCTTTATGCTCTGAAAATGCGTTAGAAACAGACTGAATGCGCTCCTAAGCTAGGAAAGCTGTTTTCATGCACTCGGTGACACAAAGTGTGTTTTCCCAATCTGAACAAGTGCATATCACAATACTATGTTGAGAACTCGTTTCAGACGTGCTTTTACAGTTAAAATGACAAATATGATGCAAATGTGTTGAAAGCTCGAAAACATGAAAATCCATGCTTAGAAAGATGTTACAAGTCACATATGCTCGAATGCTCTCATTTCGCTCAAAATCAATGTTCCTTGTCAAACGTTTGTTATATGCTCTGAAAAGGCGTTAGAAACAGGCTGAATGCGCTCCTAAGCCAGGAAAGCTGTTTTCATGCACTCGGTGACACAAAGTGTGTTTTCCCAATCTGAACAAGTGCATATCACAATACTACGGTGAAAACTCGTTTCAGACGTGCTTTTACAGTTAAAATGACAAATATAATGAAAATGTGTTGAAAGCTCGAAAACATGAAAATCCATGCTGAGAACGATGTTACAGGTCACATAATGCTCGAATGCTCTCATTTCGCTCAAAATCAATGTTCCTTGTCAAACGTTTGCTTTATGCTCTGAAAAGGCGTTAGAAACAGGCTGAATGCGCTCCTAAGCTAGGAAAGCTGCTTTCATGCACTCGGTGACACAAAGTGTCTTTTCCCACTCTGAAACAAGTGCATATCACAATACTCTGTTGAAAACTCGTTTCAGACGTGCTTTTACAGTTAAAATGACAAATATGATGTAAATGTGTTAAAAGCTCGAAAACATGAAAATCCATGCTTAGAAGGTTGTTACATGTCACATTTGCTCGAATGCACTCATTTCGCTCAAAATGAATGTTCCTTGTCAAACTTTTGCTTTATGCTCTGAAAAGGCGTTAGAAACAGGCTGAATGCCCTCCTAAGCCAGGAAAGCTGTTTTCATGCACTCGGTGACACAAAGTGTGTTCCCACTCTGAACAAGTGCATATCACAATACTATGGTGAAAACTCGTTTCAGACGTGCTTTTACAGTTAAAATGACAAATATGATGAAAATGTGTTAAAAGCTGGAAAACATGAAAATCCATGCTTTGAAGGTTGTTTCATGTCACATATGCTCGAATGCACTCAATTCGCTCAAAATCAATGTTCCTTGTCCAACGTTTGCTTTATGCTCTGAAAAGGCGTAGGAAACAGACTGAATGCGCTCCTGCGCTAGTAAAACTGTTTTCATGCACTCGGTGACCGTGTGTTTTCCCACTCTGAACAAGTGCATAGCACAATACTATGGTGAAAACTCGTTTCAGACGTGCTTTTACAGTTAATATGACAAATATGATGAAAATGTGTTGAAAGCTGGAAAACATGAAAATCCATGCTTAGAAGGTTGTTACATGTCACATTTTCTCGAATGCACTCATTTCGCTCAAAATCAATGTTCCTTATCAATCTTTTGCTTTATGCTCTGAAAAGGCGTTAGAAACAGGCTGAATGCGCTCCTAGGCCAGGAAAGCTGTTTTCATGCACTCGGTGACACAAAGTGTGTTCCCACTCTGAACAAGTGCATATCACAATACTATGTTGAGAACTCGTTTCAGACGTGCTTTTACAGTTGAAATGACAAATATGATGCAAATGTGTTGAATGCTCGAAAACATGAAAATCCATGCTTAGAACGATGTTACAGGTCACATATGCTCGAATGCTCTCATTTCGCTCAAAATCAATGTTCCTTGCCAAACGTTTACTTTATGCTCGGAAAAGGCGTTTGAAAACGGCTCAATGCGCTCCTGCGCTAGGAAAGCTGTTTTCATGCACTCGGTGACACAAAGTGTGTTCCCACTCTGAACAAGTGCATATCACAATACTCTGTTGAAAACTCGTTTCAGACGTGCTTTTACAGTTAAAATGACAAATATGATATAAATGTGTTAAAAGCTCGAAAACATGAAAATCCATGCTTAGAAGGTTGTTACATGTCACATTTGCTCGAATGCACTCATTTCGCTCAAAATCAATGTTCCTTGTCAATCTTTTGCTTTATGCTCTGAAAAGGCGTTAGAAACAGGCTGAATGCGCTCCGAAGCCAGGAAAGCTGTTTTCATGCACTCGGTGACACAAAGTGTGTTCCCACTCTGAACAAGTGCATATCACAATACTACGGTGAAAATTCGTTTCAGACGTGCTTTTACAGTTAAAATGACAAATATAATGAAAATGTGTTGAAAGCTCGAAAACATGAAAATCCATGCTTAGAACGATGTTACAGGTCACATGTGCTCGAATGCACTCAATTCGCTCAAAATCAATGTTCCTTGTCAAACGTTTGCTTTATGCGCTGAAAATGCGTTACAAACTGAAGGCGCTCCTATGCTAGGAAAGCTGTTTTCATGCACTCGGTGACACAAAGTGTGTTTTCCCAAGCTGAACAAGTGCATATCACAATACTATGTTGAAAACTCGGTTCAGACGTGCTTTTACAATTAAAATGACAAATAGGATGAAAATGTGTTGAAAGCTCGAAAACATGAAAATCCATGCTTAGAAAGATGTTACAAGTCACATGTGCTCGAATGCTCTCATTTCGCTCAAAATCAATGTTCCTTGTCAAACGTTTGCTTTATGCTCTGAAAAGGCGTTAGAAACAGGCTGAATGCGCTCCTAAGCCAGAAAAGCTGTTTTCATGCACTCGGTGACACAAAGTGTGTTCCCACTCTGAACAAGTGCATATCACAATACTATGGTGAAAACTCGTTTCAGACGTGCTTTTACAGTTAAAATGACAAATATGATGAAAAGGTGTTGAAAGCTCGAAAACATGAAAATCCATGCTTAGAAAGTTGTTACATGTCACATATGCTCGATTGCACTCATTTTACTCAAAATCAATGTTCCTTGTCAAACGTTTGCTTTATGCTCTGAAAATGCGTTAGAAACAGACTGAATGCGCTCCTAAGCTAGGAAAGCTGTTTTCATGCAGTCGGTGACACAGTGTGTTTTCCCAATCTGAACAAGTGCATATCACAATACTATGTTGAGAACTCGTTTCAGACGTGCTTTTACAGTTAAAATGACAAATATGATGCAAATGTGTTGAAAGCTCGAAAACATGAAAATCCATGCTTAGAAAGATGTTACAAGTCACATATGCTCGAATGCTCTCATTTCGCTCAAAATCAATGTTCCTTGTCAAACGTTTGTTATATGCTCTGAAAAGGCGTTAGAAACAGGCTGAATGCGCTCCTAAGCCAGGAAAGCTGTTTTCATGCACTCGGTGACACAAAGTATGTTTTCCCAATCTGAACAAGTGCATATCACAATACTACGGTGAAAACTCGTTTCAGACGTGCTTTTACAGTTAAAATGACAAATATAATGAAAATGTGTTGAAAGCTCGAAAACATGAAAATCCATGCTTAGAACGATGTTACAGGTCACATAATGCTCGAATGCTCTCATTTCGCTCAAAATCAATGTTCCTTGTCAAACGTTTGCTTTATGCTCTGAAAAGGCGTTAGAAACAGGCTGAATGCGCTCCTAAGCTAGGAAAGCTGCTTTCATGCACTCGGTGACACAAAGTGTGTTTTCCCATTCTGAACAAGTGCATATCACAATACTATGTTGAAAACTCGTTTCAGACGTGCTTTTACAGTTAAAATGACAAATATGATGTAAATGTGTTAAAAGCTCGAAAACATGAAAATCCATGCTTAGAAGGTTGTTACATGTCACATTTGCTCGAATGCACTCATTTCGCTCAAAATGAATGTTCCTTGTCAAACTTTTGCTTTATGCTCTGAAAAGGCGTTAGAAACAGGCTGAATGCCCTCCTAAGCCAGGAAAGCTGTTTTCATGCACTCGGTGACACAAAGTGTGTTCCCACTCTGAACAAGTGCATATCACAATACTATGGTGAAAACTCGTTTCAGACGTGCTTTTACAGTTAAAATGACAAATATGATGAAAATGTGTTAAAAGCTGGAAAACATGAAAATCCATGCTTTGAAGGTTGTTTCATGTCACATATGCTCGAATGCACTCAATTCGCTCAAAATCAATGTTCCTTGTCCAACGTTTGCTTTATGCTCTGAAAAGGCGTAGGAAACAGACTGAATGCGCTCCTGCGCTAGTAAAACTGTTTTCATGCACTCGGTGACCGTGTGTTTTCCCACTCTGAACAAGTGCATAGCACAATACTATGGTGAAAACTCGTTTCAGACGTGCTTTTACAGTTAAAATGACAAATATGATGCAAATGTGTTGAATGCTCGAAAACATGAAAATCCATGCTTAGAACGATGTTACAGGTCACATATGCTCGAATGCTCTCATTTCGCTCAAAATCAATGTTCCTTGCCAAACGTTTACTTTATGCTCGGAAAAGGCGTTTGAAAACGGCTCAATGCGCTCCTGCGCTAGGAAAGCTGTTTTCATGCACTCGGTGACACAAAGTGTGTTCCCACTCTGAACAAGTGCATATCACAATACTCTGTTGAAAACTCGTTTCAGACGTGCTTTTACAGTTAAAATGACAAATATGATATAAATGTGTTAAAAGCTCGAAAACATGAAAATCCATGCTTAGAAGGTTGTTACATGTCACATTTGCTCGAATGCACTCATTTCGCTCAAAATCAATGTTCCTTGTCAATCTTTTGTTTTATGCTCTGAAAAGGCGTTAGAAACAGGCTGAATGCGCTCCGAAGCCAGGAAAGCTGTTTTCATGCACTCGGTGACACAAAGTGTGTTCCCACTCTGAACAAGTGCATATCACAATACTACGGTGAAAACTCGTTTCAGACGTGCTTTTACAGTTAAAATGACAAATATAATGAAAATGTGTTGAAAGCTCGAAAACATGAAAATCCATGCTTAGAACGATGTTACAGGTCACATGTGCTCGAATGCACTCAATTCGCTCAAAATCAATGTTCCTTGTCAAACGTTTGCTTTATGCGCTGAAAATGCGTTACAAACAGACTGAAGGCGCTCCTATGCTAGGAAAGCTGTTTTCATGCACTCGGTGACACAAAGTGTGTTTTCCCAATCTGAACAAGTGCATATCACAATACTCTGTTGAAAACTCGTTTCAGACGTGCTTTTACAGTTAAAATGACAAATATGATGTAAATGTGTTAAAAGCTCGAAAACATGAAAATCCATGCTTAGAAGGTTGTTACATGTCACATGTGCTCGAATGCACTCAATTCGCTCAAAATCAATGTTCCTTGTCAAACGTTTGCTTTATGCGCTGAAAATGCGTTAGAAACAGACTGAATGCGCTCCTAAGCTAGGAAAGCTGTTTTCATGCACTCGGTGACACAAAGTGTGTTTTCCCAATCTGAACAAGTGCATATCACAATACTACGGTGAAAACTCGTTTCAGACGTGCTTTTACAGTTAAAATGACAAATATGATGAAAATGTGTTGAAAGCTCGAAAACATGAAAATCCATGCTTAGAACGATGTTACAGGTCACATAATGCTCGAATGCTCTCATTTCGCTCAAAATCAATGTTCCTTGTCAAACGTTTGCTTTATGCTCTGAAAAGGCGTTAGAAACAGGCTGAATGCGCTCCTAAGCTAGGAAAGCTGCTTTCATGCACTCGGTGACACAAAGTGTGTTTTCCCACTCTGAAACAAGTGCATATCACAATACTCTGTTGAAAACTCGTTTCAGACGTGCTTTTACAGTTAAAATGAGAAATATGATGAAAAGGTGTTGAAAGCTCGAAAACCTGAAAATCCATGCTTAGAAAGATGTTACAAGTCACATATGCTCGAATGCTCTCATTTCGCTCAAAATCAATGTTCCTTGCCAAACGTTTACTTTATGCTCGGAAAAGGCGTTTGAAAACGGCTCAATGCGCTCCTGCGCTAGGAAAGCTGTTTTCATGCACTCGGTGACACAAAGTGTGTTCCCACTCTGAACAAGTGCATATCACAATACTCTGTTGAAAACTCGTTTCAGACGTGCTTTTGCAGTTAAAATGACAAATATGATGTAAATGTGTTAAAAGCTCGAAAACATAAAAATCCATGCTTAGAAGGTTGTTACATGTCACATTTGCTCGACTGCACTCATTTCGCTCAAAATCAATGTTCCTTGTCAATCTTTTGCTTTATGCTCTGAAAAGGCGTTAGAAACAGGCTGAATGCGCTCCGAAGCCAGGAAAGCTGTTTTCATGCACTCGGTGACACAAAGTGTGTTTTCCCACTCTGAACAAGTGCATATCACAATACTACGGTGAAAACTCGTTTCAGACGTGCTTTTACAGTTAAAATGACAAATATAATGAAAATGTGTTGAAAGCTCGAAAACATGAAAATCCATGCTTAGAACGATGTTACAGGTCACATTTGCTCGAATGCACTCAATTCGCTCAAAATCAATGTTCCTTGTCAAACGTTTGCTTTATGCGCTGAAAATGCGTTACAAACAGACTGAAGGCGCTCCTATGCTAGGAAAGCTGTTTTCATGCACTCGGTGACACAAAGTGTGTTTTCCCAATCTGAACAAGTGCATATCACAATACTATGTTGAAAACTCGTTTCAGACGTGCTTTTACAGTTAAAATGACAAATATGATGCAAATGTGTTGAAAGCTCGAAAACATGAAAATCCCTGCTTAGAAAGATGTTACAAGTCACATATGCTCGAATGCTCTCATTTCGCTCAAAATCAATGTTCCTTGCCAAACGTTTACTTTATGCTCGGAAAAGGCGTTTGAAAACGGCTCAATGCGCTCCTGCGCTAGGAAAGCTGTTTTCATGCACTCGGTGACACAAAGTGTGTTCCCACTCTGAACAAGTGCATATCACAATACTCTGTTGAAAACTCGTTTCAGACGTGCTTTTACAGTTAAAATGACAAATATGATGAAAATGTGTTAAAAGCTGGAAAACATGAAAATCCATGCTTTGAAGGTTGTTACATGTCACATATGCTCGAATGCACTCAATTCGCTCAAAATCAATGTTCCTTGTCCAACGTTTGCTTTATGCGCTGAAAATGCGTTAGAAACAGACTGAATGCGCTCCTAAGCTAGGTAAGCTGTTTTCATGCACTCGGTGACACAAAGTGTGTTTTCCCAATCTGAACAAGTGCATATCACAATACTACGGTGAAAACTCGTTTCAGACGTGCTTTTACAGTTAAAATGACAAATATGATGAAAATGTGTTGAAAGCTCGAAAACATGAAAATCCCTGCTTAGAACGATGTTACAGGTCACATAATGCTCGAATGCTCTCATTTCGCTCAAAATCAATGTTCCTTGTCAAACGTTTGCTTTATGCTCTGAAAAGGCGTTAGAAACAGGCTGAATGCGCTCCTAAGCTAGGAAAGCTGCTTTCATGCACTCGGTGACACAAAGTGTGTTTTCCCACTCTGAAACAAGTGCATATCACAATACTCTGTTGAAAACTCGTTTCAGACGTGCTTTTACAGTTAAAATGAGAAATATGATGAAAAGGTGTTGAAAGCTTGAAAACCTGAAAATCCATGCTTAGAAAGTTGTTACATGTCACATATGCTCGAATGCACTCAATTCGCTCAAAATCAATGTTCCTTGTCCAACGTTTGCTTTATGCTCTGAAAAGGCGTAGGAAACAGACTGAATGCGCTCCTGCGCTAGTAAAACTGTTTTCATGCACTCGGTGACACAAAGTGTGTTTTCCCAATCAGAACAAGTGCATATCACAATACTCTGTTGAAAACTCGTTTCAGACGTGCTTTTACAGTTAAAATGAGAAATATGATGAAAAGGTGTTGAAAGCTCGAAAACATGAAAATCCATGCTTAGAAAGTTGTTACATGTCACATGTGCTCGAATGCACTCAATTCGCTCAAAATCAATGTTCCTTGTCAAACGTTTGCTTTATGCGCTGAAAAGGCATTACAAACAGACTGAAGGCGCTCCTATGCTAGGAAAGCTGTTTTCATGCACTCGGTGACACAAAGTGTATTTTCCCAATCTGTACAAGTGCATATCACAATACTATGTTGAAAACTCGTTTCAGACGTGCTTTTACAGTTAAAATGACAAATATGATGCAAATGTGTTGAAAGCTCGAAAACATGAAAATCCCTGCTTAGAAAGATGTTACAAGTCACATATGCTCGAATGCTCTCATTTCGCTCAAAATCAATGTTCCTTGCCAAACGTTTACTTTATGCTCGGAAAAGGCGTTTGAAAACGGCTCAATGCGCTCCTGCGCTAGGAAAGCTGTTTTCATGCACTCGGTGACACAAAGTGTGTTCCCACTCTGAACAAGTGCATATCACAATACTCTGTTGAAAACTCGTTTCAGACGTGCTTTTACAGTTAAAATGACAAAGATGATGAAAATGTGTTAAAAGCTGGAAAACATGAAAATCCATGCTTTGAAGGTTGTTACATGTCACATATGCTCGAATGCACTCAATTCGCTCAAAATCAATGGTCCTTGTCCAACGTTTGCTTTATGCGCTGAAAATGCGTTAGAAACAGACTGAATGCGCTCCTAAGCTAGGTAAGCTGTTTTCATGCACTCGGTGACACAAAGTGTGTTTTCCCAATCTGAACAAGTGCATATCACAATACTACGGTGAAAACTCGTTTCAGACGTGCTTTTACAGTTAAAATGAAAAATATGATGAAAATGTGTTGAAAGCTCGAAAACATGAAAATCCCTGCTTAGAACGATGTTACAGGTCACATAATGCTCGAATGCTCTCATTTCGCTCAAAATCAATGTTCCTTGTCAAACGTTTGCTTTATGCTCTGAAAAGGCGTTAGAAACAGGCTGAATGCGCTCCTAAGCTAGGAAAGCTGCTTTCATGCACTCGGTGACACAAAGTGTGTTTTCCCACTCTGAAACAAGTGCATATCACAATACTCTGTTGAAAACTCGTTTCAGACGTGCTTTTACAGTTAAAATGAGAAATATGATGAAAAGGTGTTGAAAGCTCGAAAACCTGAAAATCCATGCTTAGAAAGTTGTTACATGTCACATATGCTCGAATGCACTCAATTCGCTCAAAATCAATGTTCCTTGTCCAACGTTTGCTTTATGCTCTGAAAAGGCGTAGGAAACAGACTGAATGCGCTCCTGCGCTAGTAAAACTGTTTTCATGCACTCGGTGACACAAAGTGTGTTTTCCCAATCTGAACAAGTGCATATCACAATACTCTGTTGAAAACTCGTTTCAGACGTGCTTTTACAGTTAAAATGAGAAATATGATGAAAAGGTGTTGAAAGCTCGAAAACATGAAAATCCATGCTTAGAAAGTTGTTACATGTCACATGTGCTCGAATGCACTCAATTCGCTCAAAATCAATGTTCCTTGTCAAACGTTTGCTTTATGCGCTGAAAAGGCGTTAGAAACAGACTGAAGGCGCTCCTATGCTAGGAAAGCTGTTTTCATGCACTCGGTGACACAAAGTGTATTTTCCCAATCTGAACAAGTGCATATCACAATACTATGTTGAAAACTCGTTTCAGACGTGCTTTTACAGTTAAAATGACAAATATGATGCAAATGTGTTGAAAGCTCGAAAACATGAAAATCCCTGCTTAGAAAGATGTTACAAGTCACATATGCTCGAATGCTCTCATTTCGCTCAAAATCAATGTTCCTTGCCAAACGTTTACTTTATGCTCGGAAAAGGCGTTTGAAAACGGCTCAATGCGCTCCTGCGCTAGGAAAGCTGTTTTCATGCACTCGGTGACACAAAGTGTGTTTTCCCAATCTGAACAAGTGCATATGAACAAGGTATGAACAAGGTCCAACAAAAAGAAACTTGGAAAGTTTGAGTATTTGGGATCAACTTGCATCTAGGTTATGAGAAATGTCATTGCTCTTTGAGGAAAGTGTCACTTTGTGTGCATCTTTGAGTTGTAATCTTATTCCTGATTACCCATATTGTGATACTACGGTGAAAATTCGTTTCAGACGTGCTTTTACAGTTAAAATGACAAATATGATGAAAATGTGTTGAAAGCTCGAAAACATGAAAATCCATGCTTAGAACGATGTTACAGGTCACATAATGCTCTCATTTCGCTCAAAATCAATGTTCCTTGTCAAACGTTTGCTTTATGCTCTGAAAAGGCGTTAGAAACAGGCTGAATGCGCTCCTAAGCTAGGAAAGCTGCTTTCATGCACTCGGTGACACAAAAGTGTGTTTTCCCACTCTGAAACAAGTGCATATCACAATACTCTGTTGAAAACTCGTTTCAGACGTGCTTTTACAGTTAAAATGAGAAATATGATGAAAAGGTGTTGAAAGCTCGAAAACATGAAAATCCATGCTTAGAAAGTTGCTACGTGTCACATATGCTCGAATGCTCTCATTTCGCTCAAAATCAATGTTCCTTGCCAAACGTTTACTTTATGCTCGGAAAAGGCGTTTGAAAACGGCTCAATGCGCTCCTGCGCTAGGAAAGCTGTTTTCATGCACTCGGTGACACAAAGTGTGTTTTCCCAATCTGAACAAGTGCATATGAACAAGGTATGAACAAGGTCCAACAAAAAGAAACTTGGAAAGTTTGAGTATTTGGGATCAAATTGCATCTAGGTTATGAGAAATGTCATTGCTCTTTGAGGAAAGTGTCACTTTGTGTGCATCTTTGAGTTGTAATCTTATTCCTGATTACCCATATTGTGATACTACGGTGAAAACTCGTTTCAGACGTGCTTTTACAGTTAAAATGACAAATATGATGAAAATGTGTTGAAAGCTCGAAAACATGAAAATCCATGCTTAGAACGATGTTACAGGTCACATAATGCTCTCATTTCGCTCAAAATCAATGTTCCTTGTCAAACGTTTGCTTTATGCTCTGAAAAGGCGTTAGAAACAGGCTGAATGCGCTCCTAAGCTAGGAAAGCTGCTTTCATGCACTCGGTGACACAAAGTGTCTTTTCCCACTCTGAAACAAGTGCATATCACAATACTCTGTTGAAAACTCGTTTCAGACGTGCTTTTACAGTTAAAATGAGAAATATGATGAAAAGGTGTTGAAAGCTCGAAAACATGAAAATCCATGCTTAGAACGTTGTTACGTGTCACATGTGCTCGAATGCACTCAATTCGCTCAAAATCAATGTTCCTTGTCAAACGTTTGCTTTATGCGCTGAAAAGGCGTTAGAAACAGACTGAAGGCGCTCCTATGCTAGGAAAGCTGTTTTCATGCACTCGGTGACACAAAGTGTATTTTCCCAATCTGAACAAGTGCATATCACAATACTATGTTGAAAACTCGTTTCAGACGTGCTTTTACAGTTAAAATGACAAATATGATGCAAATGTGTTGAAAGCTCGAAAACATGAAAATCCCTGCTTAGAAAGGTGTTACAAGTCACATATGCTCGAATGCTCTCATTTCGCTCAAAATCAATGTTCCTTGCCAAACGTTTACTTTATGCTCGGAAAAGGCGTTTGAAAACGGCTCAATGCGCTCCTGCGCTAGGAAAGCTGTTTTCATGCACTCGGTGACACAAAGTGTGTTTTCCCAATCTGAACAAGTGCATATGAACAAGGTATGAACAAGGTCCAACAAAAAGAAACTTGGAAAGTTTGAGTATTTGGGATCAACTTGCATCGAGGTTATGAGAAATGTCATTGCTCTTTGAGGAAAGTGTCACTTTGTGTGCATCTTTGAGTTGAAATCTTATTCCTGATTACCCATATTGTGATACTAAGGTGAAAACTCGTTTCAGACGTGCTTTTACAGTTAAAATGACAAATATGATGAAAATGTGTTGAAAGCTCGAAAACATGAAAATGCATGCTTAGAATGATGTTACAGGTCACATAATGCTCTCATTTCGCTCAAAATCAATTTTCCTTGTCAAACGTTTGCTTTATGCTCTGAAAAGGCGTTAGAAACAGGCTGAATGCGCTCCTAAGCTAGGAAAGCTGCTTTCATGCACTCGGTGACACAAAGTGTCTTTTCCCACTCTGAAACAAGTGCATATCACAATACTCTGTTGAAAACTCGTTTCAGATGTGCTTTTACAGTTAAAATGAGAAATATGATGAAAAGGTGTTGAAAGCTCGAAAACATGAAAATCCATGCTTAGAAAGTTGTTACGTGTCACATGTGCTCGAATGCACTCAATTCGCTCAAAATCAATGTTCCTTGTCCAACGTTTGCTTTATGCTCTGAAAAGGCGTAGGAAACAGACTGAATGCGCTCCTGCGCTAGTAAAACTGTTTTCATGCACTCGGTGACACAAAGTCTATTTTCCCAATCTGAACAAGTGCATATCACAATACTATGTTGAAAACTCGTTTCAGACGTGCTTTTACAGTTAAAATGACAAATATGATGCAAATGTGTTGAAAGCTCGAAAACATGAAAATCCCTGCTTAGAAAGGTGTTACAAGTCACATATGCTCGAATGCTCTCATTTCGCTCAAAATCAATGTTCCTTGCCAAACGTTTACTTTATGCTCGGAAAAGGCGTTTGAAAACGGCTCAATGCTCTCCTGCGCTAGGAAAGCTGTTTTCATGCACTCGGTGACACAAAGTGTGTTTTCCCAATCTGAACAAGTGCATATGAACAAGGTATGAACAAGGTCCAACAAAAAGAAACTTGGAAAGTTTGAGTATTTGGGATCAACTTGCATCTAGGTTATGAGAAATGTCATTGCTCTTTGAGGAAAGTGTCACTTTGTGTGCATCTTTGAGTTGTAATCTTATTCCTGATTACCCATATTGTGATACTACGGTGAAAACTCGTTTCAGACGTGCTTTTACAGTTAAAATGACAAATATGATGAAAATGTGTTGAAAGCTCGAAAACATGAAAATCCATGCTTAGAACGATGTTACAGGTCACATAATGCTCTCATTTCGCTCAAAATCAATGTTCCTTGTCAAACGTTTGCTTTATGCTCTGAAAAGGCGTTAGAAACAGGCTGAATGCGCTCCTAAGCTAGGACAGCTGCTTTCATGCACTCGGTGACACAAAGTGTCTTTTCCCACTCTGAAACAAGTGCATATCACAATACTCTGTTGAAAACTCGTTTCAGACGTGCTTTTACAGTTAAAATGAGAAATATGATGAAAAGGTGTTGAAAGCTCGAAAACATGAAAATCCATGCTTAGAAAGTTGTTACGTGTCACATGTGCTCGAATGCACTCAATTCGCTCAAAATCAATGTTCCTTGTCCAACGTTTGCTTTATGCTCTGAAAAGGCGTAGGAAACAGACTGAATGCGCTCCTGCGCTAGTAAAACTGTTTTGATGCACTCGGTGACACAAAGTCTATTTTCCCAATCTGAACAAGTGCATATCACAATACTATGTTGAAAACTCGTTTCAGACGTGCTTTTACAGTTAAAATGACAAATATGATGCAAATGTGTTGAAAGCTCGAAAACATGAAAATCCCTGCTTAGAAAGGTGTTACAAGTCACATATGCTCGAATGCTCTCATTTCGCTCAAAATCAATGTTCCTTGCCAAACGTTTACTTTATGCTCGGAAAAGGCGTTTGAAAACGGCTCAATGCTCTCCTGCGCTAGGAAAGCTGTTTTCATGCACTCGGTGACACAAAGTGTGTTTTCCCAATCTGAACAAGTGCATATGAACAAGGTATGAACAAGGTCCAACAAAAAGAAACTTGGAAAGTTTGAGTATTTGGGATCAACTTGCATCTAGGTTATGAGAAATGTCATTGCTCTTTGAGGAAAGTGTCACTTTGTGTGCATCTTTGAGTTGTAATCTTATTCCTGATTACCCATATTGTGATACTACGGTGAAAACTCGTTTCAGACGTGCTTTTACAGTTAAAATGACAAATATGATGAAAATGTGTTGAAAGCTCGAAAACATGAAAATCCATGCTTAGAACGATGTTACAGGTCACATAATGCTCTCATTTCGTTCAAAATCAATGGTCCTTGTCAAACGTTTGCTTTATGCTCTGAAAAGGCGTTAGAAACAGGCTGAATGCGCTCCTAAGCTAGGAAAGCTGCTTTCATGCACTCGGTGACACAAAGTGTCTTTTCCCACTCGGAAACAAGTGCATATCACAATACTCTGTTGAAAACTCGTTTCAGACGTGCTTTTACAGTTAAAATGAGAAATATGATGAAAAGGTGTTGAAAGCTCGAAAACATGAAAATCCATGCTTAGAAAGTTGCTACGTGTCACATATGCTCGAATGCACTCAATTCGCTCAAAATCAATGTTCCTTGTCCAACGTTTGCTTTATGCTCTGAAAAGGCGTAGGAAACAGACTGAATGCGCTCCTGCGCTGGTAAAACTGTTTTCATGCACTCGGTGACACAAAGTGTGTTTTCCCAATCTGAACAAGTGCATATCACAATACTCTGTTGAAAACTCGTTTCAGACGTGCTTTTACAGTTAAAATGAGAAATATGATGAAAAGGTGTTGAAAGCTCGAAAACATCAAAATCCATGCTTAGAAAGTTGTTACGTGTCACATGTGCTCGAATGCACTCAATTCGCTCAAAATCAATGTTCCTTGTCCAACGTTTGCTTTATGCGCTGAAAAGGCGTTAGAAACAGACTGAAGGCGCTCCTATGCTAGGAAAGCTGTTTTCATGCACTCGGTGACACAAAGTGTGTTTTCCCAATCTGAACAAGTGCATATCACAATACTATGTTGAAAACTCGTTTCAGACGTGCTTTTACAGTTAAAATGACAAATATGATGCAAATGTGTTGAAAGCTCGAAAACATGAAAATCCCTGCTTAGAAAGGTGTTACAAGTCACATATGCTCGAATGCTCTCATTTCGCTCAAAATCAATGTTCCTTGCCAAACGTTTACTTTATGCTCGGAAAAGGCGTTTGAAAACGGCTCAATGCGCTCCTGCGCTAGGAAAGCTGATTTCATGCACTCGGTGACACAAAGTGTGTTCCCACTCTGAACAAGTGCATATCACAATACTCTGTTGAAAACTCGTTTCGGACGTGCTTTTACAGTTAAAATGACAAATATGATGAAAATGTGTTAAAAGCTGGAAAACATGAAAATCCATGCTTTGAAGGTTGTTACGTCACATATGCTCGAATGCACTCAATTCGCTCAAAATCAATGTTCCTTGTCCAACGTTTGCTTTATGCGCTGAAAAGGCGTTAGAAACAGACTGAAGGCGCTCCTATGCTAGGAAAGCTGTTTTCATGCACTCGGTGACACAAAGTGTGTTTTCCCAATCTGAACAAGTGCATATCACAATACTATGTTGAAAACTCGTTTCAGACGTGCTTTTACAGTTAAAATGACAAATATGATGCAAATGTGTTGAAAGCTCGAAAACATGAAAATCCCTGCTTAGAAAGGTGTTACAAGTCACATATGCTCGAATGCTCTCATTTCGCTCAAAATCAATGTTCCTTGCCAAACGTTTACTTTATGCTCGGAAAAGGCGTTTGAAAACGGCTCAATGCGCTCCTGCGCTAGGAAAGCTGATTTCATGCACTCGGTGACACAAAGTGTGTTCCCACTCTGAACAAGTGCATATCACAATACTCTGTTGAAAACTCGTTTTGGACGTGCTTTTACAGTTAAAATGACAAATATGATGAAAATGTGTTAAAAGCTGGAAAACATGAAAATCCATGCTTTGAAGGTTGTTACGTCACATATGCTCGAATGCACTCAATTCGCTCAAAATCAATGTTCCTTGTCCAACGTTTGCTTTATGCTCTGAAAAGGCGTTAGAAACAGACTGAAGGCGCTCCTATGCTAGGAAAGCTGTTTTCATGCACTCGGTGACACAAAGTGTGTTTTCCCAATCTGAACAAGTGCATATCACAATACTATGTTGAAAACTCGTTTCAGACGTGCTTTTACAGTTAAAATGACAAATATGATGCAAATGTGTTGAAAGCTCGAAAACATGAAAATCCCTGCTTAGAAAGGTGTTACAAGTCACATATGCTCGAATGCTCTCATTTCGCTCAAAATCAATGTTCCTTGCCAAACGTTTACTTTATGCTCGGAAAAGGCGTTTGAAAACGGCTCAATGCGCTCCTGCGCTAGGAAAGCTGTTTTCATGCACTCGGTGACACAAAGTGTGTTTTCCCAATCTGAACAAGTGCATATGAACAAGGTATGAACAAGGTCCAACAAAAAGAAACTTGGAAAGTTTGAGTATTTGGGATCAACTTGCATCTAGGTTATGAGAAATGTCATTGCTCTTTGAGGAAAGTGTCACTTTGTGTGCATCTTTGAGTTGTAATCTTATTCCTGATTACCCATATTGTGATACTACGGTGAAAACTCGTTTCAGACGTGCTTTTACAGTTAAAATGACAAATATGATGAAAATGTGTTGAAAGCTCGAAAACATGAAAATCCATGCTTAGAATGATGTTACTGGTCACATAATGCTCTCATTTCGCTCAAAATCAATGTTCCTTGTCAAACGTTTGCTTTATGCTCTGAAAAGGCGTTAGAAACAGGCTGAATGCGCTCCTAAGCTAGGACAGCTGCTTTCATGCACTCGGTGACACAAAGTGTCTTTTCCCACTCTGAAACAAGTGCATATCACAATACTCTGTTGAAAACTCGTTTCAGACGTGCTTTTACAGTTAAAATGAGAAATATGATGAAAAGGTGTTGAAAGCTCGAAAACATGAAAATCCATGCTTAGAAAGTTGTTACGTGTCACATGTGCTCGAATGCACTCAATTCGCTCAAAATCAATGTTCCTTGTCAAACGTTTGCTTTATGCGCTGAAAAGGCGTTAGAAACAGACTGAAGGCGCTCCTATGCTAGGAAAGCTGTTTTCATGCACTCGGTGACACAAAGTGTATTTTCCCAATCTGAACAAGTGCATATCACAATACTATGTTGAAAACTCGTTTCAGACGTGCTTTTACAGTTAAAATGACAAATATGATGCAAATGTGTTGAAAGCTCGAAAACATGAAAATCCCTGCTTAGAAAGGTGTTACAAGTCACATATGCTCGAATGCTCTCATTTCGCTCAAAATCAATGTTCCTTGCCAAACGTTTACTTTATGCTCGGAAAAGGCGTTTGAAAACGGCTCAATGCGCTCCTGCGCTAGGAAAGCTGTTTTCATGCACTCGGTGACACAAAGTGTGTTTTCCCAATCTGAACAAGTGCATATGAACAAGGTATGAACAAGGTCCAACAAAAAGAAACTTGGAAAGTTTGAGTATTTGGGATCAACTTGCATCTAGGTTATGAGAAATGTCATTGCTCTTTGAGGAAAGTGTCACTTTGTGTGCATCTTTGAGTTGTAATCTTATTCCTGATTACCCATATTGTGATACTACGGTGAAAACTCGTTTCAGACGTGCTTTTACAGTTAAAATGACAAATATGATGAAAATGTGTTGAAAGCTCGAAAACATGAAAATCCATGCTTAGAACGATGTTACAGGTCACATAATGCTCTCATTTCGCTCAAAATCAATGTTCCTTGTCAAACGTTTGCTTTATGCTCTGAAAAGGCGTTAGAAACAGGCTGAATGCGCTCCTAAGCTAGGAAAGCTGCTTTCATGCACTCGGTGACACAAAGTGTCTTTTCCCACTCTGAAACAAGTGCATATCACAATACTCTGTTGAAAACTCGTTTCAGACGTGCTTTTACAGTTAAAATGAGAAATATGATGAAAAGGTGTTGAAAGCTCGAAAACATGAAAATCCATGCTTAGAAAGTTGTTACGTGTCACATGTGCTCGAATGCACTCAATTCGCTCAAAATCAATGTTCCTTGTCCAACGTTTGCTTTATGCTCTGAAAAGGCGTAGGAAACAGACTGAATGCGCTCCTGCGCTAGTAAAACTGTTTTCATGCACTCGGTGACACAAAGTCTATTTTCCCAATCTGAACAAGTGCATATCACAATACTATGTTGAAAACTCGTTTCAGACGTGCTTTTACAGTTAAAATGACAAATATGATGCAAATGTGTTGAAAGCTCGAAAACATGAAAATCCCTGCTTAGAAAGGTGTTACAAGTCACATATGCTCGAATGCTCTCATTTCGCTCAAAATCAATGTTCCTTGCCAAACGTTTACTTTATGCTCGGAAAAGGCGTTTGAAAACGGCTCAATGCTCTCCTGCGCTAGGAAAGCTGTTTTCATGCACTCGGTGACACAAAGTGTGTTTTCCCAATCTGAACAAGTGCGTATGAACAAGGTCCAACAAAAAGAAACTTGGAAAGTTTGAGTATTTGGGATCAACTTGCATCTAGGTTATGAGAAATGTCATTGCTCTTTGAGGAAAGTGTCACTTTGTGTGCATCTTTGAGTTGTAATCTTATTCCTGATTACCCATATTGTGATACTACGGTGAAAACTCGTTTCAGACGTGCTTTTACAGTTAAAATGACAAATATGATGAAAATGTGTTGAAAGCTCGAAAACATGAAAATCCATGCTTAGAACGATGTTACAGGTCACATAATGCTCTCATTTTGCTCAAAATCAATGTTCCTTGTCAAACGTTTGCTTTATGCTCTGAAAAGGCGTTAGAAACAGGCTGAATGCGCTCCTAAGCTAGGACAGCTGCTTTCATGCACTCGGTGACACAAAGTGTCTTTTCCCACTCTGAAACAAGTGCATATCACAATACTCTGTTGAAAACTCGTTTCAGACGTGCTTTTACAGTTAAAATGAGAAATATGATGAAAAGGTGTTGAAAGCTGGAAAACATGAAAATCCATGCTTTGAAGGTTGTTACGTCACATATGCTCGAATGCACTCAATTCGCTCAAAATCAATGTTCCTTGTCCAACGTTTGCTTTATGCGCTGAAAAGGCGTTAGAAACAGACTGAAGGCGCTCCTATGCTAGGAAAGCTGTTTTCATGCACTCGGTGACACAAAGTGTGTTTTCCCAATCTGAACAAGTGCATATCACAATACTATGTTGAAAACTCGTTTCAGACGTGCTTTTACAGTTAAAATGACAAATATGATGCAAATGTGTTGAAAGCTCGAAAACATGAAAATCCCTGCTTAGAAAGGTGTTACAAGTCACATATGCTCGAATGCTCTCATTTCGCTCAAAATCAATGTTCCTTGCCAAACGTTTACTTTATGCTCGGAAAAGGCGTTTGAAAACGGCTCAATGCGCTCCTGCGCTAGGAAAGCTGTTTTCATGCACTCGGTGACACAAAGTGTGTTTTCCCAATCTGAACAAGTGCATATGAACAAGGTATGAACAAGGTCCAACAAAAAGAAACTTGGAAAGTTTGAGTATTTGGGATCAACTTGCATCTAGGTTATGAGAAATGTCATTGCTCTTTGAGGAAAGTGTCACTTTGTGTGCATCTTTGAGTTGTAATCTTATTCCTGATTACCCATATTGTGATACTACGGTGAAAACTCGTTTCAGACGTGCTTTTACAGTTAAAATGACAAATATGATGAAAATGTGTTGAAAGCTCGAAAACATGAAAATCCATGCTTAGAACGATGTTACAGGTCACATAATGCTCTCATTTCGCTCAAAATCAATGTTCCTTGTCAAACGTTTGCTTTATGCTCTGAAAAGGCGTTAGAAACAGGCTGAATGCGCTCCTAAGCTAGGAAAGCTGCTTTCATGCACTCGGTGACACAAAGTGTCTTTTCCCACTCTGAAACAAGTGCATATCACAATACTCTGTTGAAAACTCGTTTCAGACGTGCTTTTACAGTTAAAATGAGAAATATGATGAAAAGGTGTTGAAAGCTCGAAAACATGAAAATCCATGCTTAGAAAGTTGTTACGTGTCACATGTGCTCGAATGCACTCAATTCGCTCAAAATCAATGTTCCTTGTCCAACGTTTGCTTTATGCTCTGAAAAGGCGTAGGAAACAGACTGAATGCGCTCCTGCGCTAGTAAAACTGTTTTCATGCACTCGGTGACACAAAGTCTATTTTCCCAATCTGAACAAGTGCATATCACAATACTATGTTGAAAACTCGTTTCAGACGTGCTTTTACAGTTAAAATGACAAATATGATGCAAATGTGTTGAAAGCTCGAAAACATGAAAATCCCTGCTTAGAAAGGTGTTACAAGTCACATATGCTCGAATGCTCTCATTTCGCTCAAAATCAATGTTCCTTGCCAAACGTTTACTTTATGCTCGGAAAAGGCGTTTGAAAACGGCTCAATGCTCTCCTGCGCTAGGAAAGCTGTTTTCATGCACTCGGTGACACAAAGTGTGTTTTCCCAATCTGAACAAGTGCGTATGAACAAGGTCCAACAAAAAGAAACTTGGAAAGTTTGAGTATTTGGGATCAACTTGCATCTAGGTTATGAGAAATGTCATTGCTCTTTGAGGAAAGTGTCACTTTGTGTGCATCTTTGAGTTGTAATCTTATTCCTGATTACCCATATTGTGATACTACGGTGAAAACTCGTTTCAGACGTGCTTTTACAGTTAAAATGACAAATATGATGAAAATGTGTTGAAAGCTCGAAAACATGAAAATCCATGCTTAGAACGATGTTACAGGTCACATAATGCTCTCATTTTGCTCAAAATCAATGTTCCTTGTCAAACGTTTGCTTTATGCTCTGAAAAGGCGTTAGAAACAGGCTGAATGCGCTCCTAAGCTAGGACAGCTGCTTTCATGCACTCGGTGACACAAAGTGTCTTTTCCCACTCTGAAACAAGTGCATATCACAATACTCTGTTGAAAACTCGTTTCAGACGTGCTTTTACAGTTAAAATGAGAAATATGATGAAAAGGTGTTGAAAGCTGGAAAACATGAAAATCCATGCTTTGAAGGTTGTTACGTCACATATGCTCGAATGCACTCAATTCGCTCAAAATCAATGTTCCTTGTCCAACGTTTGCTTTATGCGCTGAAAAGGCGTTAGAAACAGACTGAAGGCGCTCCTATGCTAGGAAAGCTGTTTTCATGCACTCGGTGACACAAAGTGTGTTTTCCCAATCTGAACAAGTGCATATCACAATACTATGTTGAAAACTCGTTTCAGACGTGCTTTTACAGTTAAAATGACAAATATGATGCAAATGTGTTGAAAGCTCGAAAACATGAAAATCCCTTCTTAGAAAGGTGTTACAAGTCACATATGCTCGAATGCTCTCATTTCGCTCAAAATCAATGTTCCTTGCCAAACGTTTACTTTATGCTCGGAAAAGGCGTTTGAAAACGGCTCAATGCGCTCCTGCGCTAGGAAAGCTGTTTTCATGCACTCGGTGACACAAAGTGTGTTTTCCCAATCTGAACAAGTGCATATGAACAAGGTATGAACAAGGTCCAACAAAAAGAAACTTGGAAAGTTTGAGTATTTGGGATCAACTTGCATCTAGGTTATGAGAAATGTCATTGCTCTTTGAGGAAAGTGTCACTTTGTGTGCATCTTTGAGTTGTAATCTTATTCCTGATTACCCATATTGTGATACTACGGTGAAAACTCGTTTCAGACGTGCGTTTACAGTTAAAATGACAAATATGATGAAAATGTGTTGAAAGCTCGAAAACATGAAAATCCATGCTTTGAATGATGTTACAGGTCACATAATGCTCTCATTTCGCTCAAAATCAATGGTCCTTGTCAAACGTTTGCTTTATGCTCTGAAAAGGCGTTAGAAACAGGCTGAATGCGCTCCTAAGCTAGGAAAGCTGCTTTCATGCACTCGGTGACACAAAGTGTCTTTTCCCACTCTGAAACAAGTGCATATCACAATACTCTGTTGAAAACTCGTTTCAGACGTGCTTTTACAGTTAAAATGAGAAATATGATGAAAAGGTGTTGAAAGCTCGAAAACATGAAAATCCATGCTTAGAAAGTTGTTACGTGTCACATGTGCTCGAATGCACTCAATTCGCTCAAAATCAATGTTCCTTGTCAAACGTTTGCTTTATGCGCTGAAAAGGCGTTAGAAACAGACTGAAGGCGCTCCTATGCTAGGAAAGCTGTTTTCATGCACTCGGTGACACAAAGTGTATTTTCCCAATCTGAACAAGTGTATATCACAATACTATGTAGAAAACTCGTTTCAGACGTACTTTTACAGTTAAAATGACAAATATGATGCAAATGTGTTGAAAGCTCGAAAACATGAAAATCCCTGCTTAGAAAGGTGTTACAAGTCACATATGCTCGAATGCTCTCATTTCGCTCAAAATCAATGTTCCTTGCCAAACGTTTACTTGATGCTCGGAAAAGGCGTTTGAAAACGGCTCAATGCGCTCCTGCGCTAGGAAAGCTGTTTTCATGCACTCGGTGACACAAAGTGTGTTTTCCCAATCTGAACAAGTGCATATGAACAAGGTATGAACAAGGTCCAACAAAAAGAAACTTGGAAAGTTTGAGTATTTGGGATCAACTTGCATCTAGGTTATGAGAAATGTCATTGCTCTTTGAGGAAAGTGTCACTTTGTGTGCATCTTTGAGTTGTAATCTTATTCCTGATTACCCATATTGTGATACTACGGTGAAAACTCGTTTCAGACGTGCTTTTACAGTTAAAATGACAAATATGATGAAAATTTGTTGAAAGCTCGAAAACATGAAAATCCATGCTTAGAACGATGTTACAGGTCACATAATGCTCTCATTTCGCTCAAAATCAATGTTCCTTGTCAAACGTTTGCTTTATGCTCTGAAAAGGCGTTAGAAACAGGCTGAATGCGCTCCTAAGCTAGGAAAGCTGCTTTCATGCACTCGGTGACACAAAGTGTCTTTTCCCACTCTGAAACAAGTGCATATCACAATACTCTGTTGAAAACTCGTTTCAGACGTGCTTTTACAGTTAAAATGAGAAATATGATGAAAAGGTGTTGAAAGCTCGAAAACATGAAAATCCATGCTTAGAAAGTTGTTACGTGTCACATGTGCTCGAATGCACTCAATTCGCTCAAAATCAATGTTCCTTGTCAAACGTTTGCTTTATGCGCTGAAAAGGCGTTAGAAACAGACTGAAGGCGCTCCTATGCTAGGAAAGCTGTTTTCATGCACTCGGTGACACAAAGTGTATTTTCCCAATCTGAACAAGTGCATATCACAATACTATGTTGAAAACTCGTTTCAGACGTGCTTTTACAGTTAAAATGACAAATATGATGCAAATGTGTTGAAAGCTCGAAAACATGAAAATCCCTGCTTAGAAAGGTGTTACAAGTCACATATGCTCGAATGCTCTCATTTCGCTCAAAATCAATGTTCCTTGCCAAACGTTTACTTTATACTCGGAAAAGGCGTTTGAAAACGGCTCAATGCGCTCCTGTGCTAGGAAAGCTGTTTTCATGCACTCGGTGACACAAAGTGTGTTTTCCCAATCTGAACAAGTGCATATGAACAAGGTATGAACAAGGTCCAACAAAAAGAAACTTGGAAAGTTTGAGTATTTGGGATCAACTTGCATCTAGGTTATGAGAAATGTCATTGCTCTTTGAGGAAAGTGTCACTTTGTGTGCATCTTTGAGTTGTAATCTTATTCCTGATTACCCATATTGTGATACTACGGTGAAAACTCGTTTCAGACGTGCGTTTACAGTTAAAATGACAAATATGATGAAAATGTGTTGAAAGCTCGAAAACATGAAAATCCATGCTTAGAATGATGTTACAGGTCACATAATGCTCTCATTTCGCTCAAAATCAATGGTCCTTGTCAAACGTTTGCTTTATGCTCTGAAAAGGCGTTAGAAACAGACTGAAGGCGCTCCTATGCTAGGAAAGCTGTTTTCATGCACTCGGTGACACAAAGTGTATTTTCCCAATCTGAACAAGTGCATATCACAATACTATGTAGAAAACTCGTTTCAGACGTGCTTTTACAGTTAAAATGACAAATATGATGCAAATGTGTTGAAAGCTCGAAAACATGAAAATCCCTGCTTAGAAACGTGTTACAAGTCACATATGCTCGAATGCTCTCATTTCGCTCAAAATCAATGTTCCTTGCCAAACGTTTACTTTATGCTCGGAAAAGGCGTTTGAAAACGGCTCAATGCGCTCCTGCGCTAGGAAAGCTGTTTTCATGCACTCGGTGACACAAAGTGTGTTTTCCCAATCTGAACAAGTGCATATGAACAAGGTATGAACAAGGTCCAACAAAAAGAAACTTGGAAAGTTTGAGTATTTGGGATCAACTTGCATCTAGGTTATGAGAAATGTCATTGCTCTTTGAGGAAAGTGTCACTTTGTGTGCATCTTTGAGTTGTAATCTTATTCCTGATTACCCATATTGTGATACTACGGTGAAAACTCGTTTCAGACGTGCTTTTACAGTTAAAATGACAAATATGATGAAAATGTGTTGAAAGCTCGAAAACATGAAAATCCATGCTTAGAACGATGTTACAGGTCACATAATGCTCTCATTTCGCTCAAAATCAATGTTCCTTGTCAAACGTTTGCTTTATGCTCTGAAAAGGCGTTAGAAACAGGCTGAATGCGCTCCTAAGCTAGGAAAGCTGCTTTCATGCACTCGGTGACACAAAGTGTCTTTTCCCACTCTGAAACAAGTGCATATCACAATACTCTGTTGAAAACTCGTTTCAGACGTGCTTTTACAGTTAAAATGAGAAATATGATGAAAAGGTGTTGAAAGCTCGAAAACATGAAAATCCATGCTTAGAAAGTTGCTACGTGTCACATATGCTCGAATGCACTCAATTCGCTCAAAATCAATGGTCCTTGTCCAACGTTTGCTTTATGCTCTGAAAAGGCGTAGGAAACAGACTGAATGCGCTCCTGCGCTGGTAAAACTGTTTTCATGCACTCGGTGACACAAAGTGTGTTTTCCCAATCTGAACAAGTGCATATCACAATACTCTGTTGAAAACTCGTTTCAGACGTGCTTTTACAGTTAAAATGAGAAATATGATGAAAAGGTGTTGAAAGCTCGAAAACATCAAAATCCATGCTTAGAAAGTTGTTACGTGTCACATGTGCTCGAATGCACTCAATTCGCTCAAAATCAATGTTCCTTGTCCAACGTTTGCTTTATGCGCTGAAAAGGCGTTAGAAACAGACTGAAGGCGCTCCTATGCTAGGAAAGCTGTTTTCATGCACTCGGTGACACAAAGTGTGTTTTCCCAATCTGAACAAGTGCATATCACAATACTCTGTTGAAAACTCGTTTCAGACGTGCTTTTACAGTTAAAATGAGAAATATGATGAAAAGGTGTTGAAAGCTCGAAAACATCAAAATCCATGCTTAGAAAGTTGTTACGTGTCACATGTGCTCGAATGCACTCAATTCGCTCAAAATCAATGTTCCTTGTCCAACGTTTGCTTTATGCGCTGAAAAGGCGTTAGAAACAGACTGAAGGCGCTCCTATGCTAGGAAAGCTGTTTTCATGCACTCGGTGACACAAAGTGTGTTTTCCCAATCTGAACAAGTGCATATCACAATACTATGTTGAAAACTCGTTTCAGACGTGCTTTTACAGTTAAAATGACAAATATGATGCAAATGTGTTGAAAGCTCGAAAACATGAAAATCCCTGCTTAGAAAGGTGTTACAAGTCACATATGCTCGAATGCTCTCATTTCGCTCAAAATCAATGTTCCTTGCCAAACGTTTACTTTATGCTCGGAAAAGGCGTTTGAAAACGGCTCAATGCGCTCCTGCGCTAGGAAAGCTGATTTCATGCACTCGGTGACACAAAGTGTGTTCCCACTCTGAACAAGTGCATATCACAATACTCTGTTGAAAACTCGTTTCGGACGTGCTTTTACAGTTAAAATGACAAATATGATGAAAATGTGTTAAAAGCTGGAAAACATGAAAATCCATGCTTTGAAGGTTGTTACGTCACATATGCTCGAATGCACTCAATTCGCTCAAAATCAATGTTCCTTGTCCAACGTTTGCTTTATGCGCTGAAAAGGCGTTAGAAACAGACTGAAGGCGCTCCTATGCTAGGAAAGCTGTTTTCATGCACTCGGTGACACAAAGTGTGTTTTCCCAATCTGAACAAGTGCATATCACAATACTATGTTGAAAACTCGTTTCAGACGTGCTTTTACAGTTAAAATGACAAATATGATGCAAATGTGTTGAAAGCTCGAAAACATGAAAATCCCTGCTTAGAAAGGTGTTACAAGTCACATATGCTCGAATGCTCTCATTTCGCTCAAAATCAATGTTCCTTGCCAAACGTTTACTTTATGCTCGGAAAAGGCGTTTGAAAACGGCTCAATGCGCTCCTGCGCTAGGAAAGCTGATTTCATGCACTCGGTGACACAAAGTGTGTTCCCACTCTGAACAAGTGCATATCACAATACTCTGTTGAAAACTCGTTTCGGACGTGCTTTTACAGTTAAAATGACAAATATGATGAAAATGTGTTAAAAGCTGGAAAACATGAAAATCCATGCTTTGAAGGTTGTTACGTCACATATGCTCGAATGCACTCAATTCGCTCAAAATCAATGTTCCTTGTCCAACGTTTGCTTTATGCGCTGAAAAGGCGTTAGAAACAGACTGAAGGCGCTCCTATGCTAGGAAAGCTGTTTTCATGCACTCGGTGACACAAAGTGTGTTTTCCCAATCTGAACAAGTGCATATCACAATACTATGTTGAAAACTCGTTTCAGACGTGCTTTTACAGTTAAAATGACAAATATGATGCAAATGTGTTGAAAGCTCGAAAACATGAAAATCCCTGCTTAGAAAGGTGTTACAAGTCACATATGCTCGAATGCTCTCATTTCGCTCAAAATCAATGTTCCTTGCCAAACGTTTACTTTATGCTCGGAAAAGGCGTTTGAAAACGGCTCAATGCGCTCCTGCGCTAGGAAAGCTGTTTTCATGCACTCGGTGACACAAAGTGTGTTTTCCCAATCTGAACAAGTGCATATGAACAAGGTATGAACAAGGTCCAACAAAAAGAAACTTGGAAAGTTTGAGTATTTGGGATCAACTTGCATCTAGGTTATGAGAAATGTCATTGCTCTTTGAGGAAAGTGTCACTTTGTGTGCATCTTTGAGTTGTAATCTTATTCCTGATTACCCATATTGTGATACTACGGTGAAAACTCGTTTCAGACGTGCGTTTACAGTTAAAATGACAAATATGATGAAAATGTGTTGAAAGCTCGAAAACATGAAAATTCATGCTTAGACCGATGTTACAGGTCACATAATGCTCTCATTTCGCTCAAAATCAATGGTCCTTGTCAAACGTTTGCTTTATGCCCTGAAAAGGCGTTAGAAACAGACTGAAGGCGCTCCTATGCTAAGAAAGCTGTTTTCATGCACTCGGTGACACAAAGTGTGTTTTCCCAATCTGAACAAGTGCATATCACAATACTATGTTGAAAACTCGTTTCAGACGTGCTTTTACAGTTAAAATGACAAATATGATGCAAATGTGTTGAAAGCTCGAAAACATGAAAATCCCTGCTTAGAAAGGTGTTACAAGTCACATATGCTCGAATGCTCTCATTTCGCTCAAAATCAATGTTCCTTGCCAAACGTTTACTTTATGCTCGGAAAAGGCGTTTGAAAACGGCTCAATGCGCTCCTGCGCTAGGAAAGCTGATTTCATGCACTCGGTGACACAAAGTGTGTTCCCACTCTGAACAAGTGCATATCACAATACTCTGTTGAAAACTCGTTTCGGACGTGCTTTTACAGTTAAAATGACAAATATGATGAAAATGTGTTAAAAGCTGGAAAACATGAAAATCCATGCTTTGAAGGTTGTTACGTCACATATGCTCGAATGCACTCAATTCGCTCAAAATCAATGTTCCTTGTCCAACGTTTGCTTTATGCGCTGAAAAGGCGTTAGAAACAGACTGAAGGCGCTCCTATGCTAGGAAAGCTGTTTTCATGCACTCGGTGACACAAAGTGTGTTTTCCCAATCTGAACAAGTGCATATCACAATACTATGTTGAAAACTCGTTTCAGACGTGCTTTTACAGTTAAAATGACAAATATGATGCAAATGTGTTGAAAGCTCGAAAACATGAAAATCCCTGCTTAGAAAGGTGTTACAAGTCACATATGCTCGAATGCTCTCATTTCGCTCAAAATCAATGTTCCTTGCCAAACGTTTACTTTATGCTCGGAAAAGGCGTTTGAAAACGGCTCAATGCGCTCCTGCGCTAGGAAAGCTGTTTTCATGCACTCGGTGACACAAAGTGTGTTTTCCCAATCTGAACAAGTGCATATGAACAAGGTATGAACAAGGTCCAACAAAAAGAAACTTGGAAAGTTTGAGTATTTGGGATCAACTTGCATCTAGGTTATGAGAAATGTCATTGCTCTTTGAGGAAAGTGTCACTTTGTGTGCATCTTTGAGTTGTAATCTTATTCCTGATTACCCATATTGTGATACTACGGTGAAAACTCGTTTCAGACGTGCGTTTACAGTTAAAATGACAAATATGATGAAAATGTGTTGAAAGCTCGAAAACATGAAAATCCATGCTTAGACCGATGTTACAGGTCACATAATGCTCTCATTTCGCTCAAAATCAATGGTCCTTGTCAAACGTTTGCTTTATGCTCTGAAAAGGCGTTAGAAACAGACTGAAGGCGCTCCTATGCTAGGAAAGCTGTTTTCATGCACTCGGTGACACAAAGTGTGTTTTCCCAATCTGAACAAGTGCATATCACAATACTATGTTGAAAACTCGTTTCAGACGTGCTTTTACAGTTAAAATGACAAATATGATGCAAATGTGTTGAAAGCTCGAAAACATGAAAATCCCTGCTTAGAAAGGTGTTACAAGTCACATATGCTCGAATGCTCTCATTTCGCTCAAAATCAATGTTCCTTGCCAAACGTTTACTTTATGCTCGGAAAAGGCGTTTGAAAACGGCTCAATGCGCTCCTGCGCTAGGAAAGCTGATTTCATGCACTCGGTGACACAAAGTGTGTTCCCACTCTGAACAAGTGCATATCACAATACTCTGTTGAAAACTCGTTTCGGACGTGCTTTTACAGTTAAAATGACAAATATGATGAAAATGTGTTAAAAGCTGGAAAACATGAAAATCCATGCTTTGAAGGTTGTTACGTCACATATGCTCGAATGCACTCAATTCGCTCAAAATCAATGTTCCTTGTCCAACGTTTGCTTTATGCGCTGAAAAGGCGTTAGAAACAGACTGAAGGCGCTCCTATGCTAGGAAAGCTGTTTTCATGCACTCGGTGACACAAAGTGTGTTTTCCCAATCTGAACAAGTGCATATCACAATACTATGTTGAAAACTCGTTTCAGACGTGCTTTTACAGTTAAAATGACAAATATGATGCAAATGTGTTGAAAGCTCGAAAACATGAAAATCCCTGCTTAGAAAGGTGTTACAAGTCACATATGCTCGAATGCTCTCATTTCGCTCAAAATCAATGTTCCTTGCCAAACGTTTACTTTATGCTCGGAAAAGGCGTTTGAAAACGGCTCAATGCGCTCCTGCGCTAGGAAAGCTGTTTTCATGCACTCGGTGACACAAAGTGTGTTTTCCCAATCTGAACAAGTGCATATGAACAAGGTATGAACAAGGTCCAACAAAAAGAAACTTGGAAAGTTTGAGTATTTGGGATCAACTTGCATCTAGGTTATGAGAAATGTCATTGCTCTTTGAGGAAAGTGTCACTTTGTGTGCATCTTTGAGTTGTAATCTTATTCCTGATTACCCATATTGTGATACTACGGTGAAAACTCGTTTCAGACGTGCGTTTACAGTTAAAATGACAAATATGATGAAAATGTGTTGAAAGCTCGAAAACATGAAAATCCATGCTTAGACCGATGTTACAGGTCACATAATGCTCTCATTTCGCTCAAAATCAATGGTCCTTGTCAAACGTTTGCTTTATGCCCTGAAAAGGCGTTAGAAACAGACTGAAGGCGCTCCTATGCTAGGAAAGCTGTTTTCATGCACTCGGTGACACAAAGTGTGTTTTCCCAATCTGAACAAGTGCATATCACAATACTATGTTGAAAACTCGTTTCAGACGTGCTTTTACAGTTAAAATGACAAATATGATGCAAATGTGTTGAAAGCTCGAAAACATGAAAATCCCTGCTTAGAAAGGTGTTACAAGTCACATATGCTCGAATGCTCTCATTTCGCTCAAAATCAATGTTCCTTGCCAAACGTTTACTTTATGCTCGGAAAAGGCGTTTGAAAACGGCTCAATGCGCTCCTGCGCTAGGAAAGCTGTTTTCATGCACTCGGTGACACAAAGTGTGTTTTCCCAATCTGAACAAGTGCATATGAACAAGGTATGAACAAGGTCCAACAAAAAGAAACTTGGAAAGTTTGAGTATTTGGGATCAACTTGCATCTAGGTTATGAGAAATGTCATTGCTCTTTGAGGAAAGTGTCACTTTGTGTGCATCTTTGAGTTGTAATCTTATTCCTGATTACCCATATTGTGATACTACGGTGAAAACTCGTTTCAGACGTGCGTTTACAGTTAAAATGACAAATATGATGAAAATGTGTTGAAAGCTCGAAAACATGAAAATCCATGCTTAGACCGATGTTACAGGTCACATAATGCTCTCATTTCGCTCAAAATCAATGGTCCTTGTCAAACGTTTGCTTTATGCTCTGAAAAGGCGTTAGAAACAGACTGAAGGCGCTCCTATGCTAGGAAAGCTGTTTTCATGCACTCGGTGACACAAAGTGTGTTTTCCCAATCTGAACAAGTGCATATCACAATACTATGTTGAAAACTCGTTTCAGACGTGCTTTTACAGTTAAAATGACAAATATGATGCAAATGTGTTGAAAGCTCGAAAACATGAAAATCCCTGCTTAGAAAGGTGTTACAAGTCACATATGCTCGAATGCTCTCATTTCGCTCAAAATCAATGTTCCTTGCCAAACGTTTACTTTATGCTCGGAAAAGGCGTTTGAAAACGGCTCAATGCGCTCCTGCGCTAGGAAAGCTGATTTCATGCACTCGGTGACACAAAGTGTGTTCCCACTCTGAACAAGTGCATATCACAATACTCTGTTGGAAACTCGTTTCGGACGTGCTTTTACAGTTAAAATGACAAATATGATGAAAATGTGTTAAAAGCTGGAAAACATGAAAATCCATGCTTTGAAGGTTGTTACGTCACATATGCTCAAATGCACTCAATTCGCTCAAAATCAATGTTCCTTGTCCAACGTTTGCTTTATGCGCTGAAAAGGCGTTAGAAACAGACTGAAGGCGCTCCTATGCTAGGAAAGCTGTTTTCATGCACTCGGTGACACAAAGTGTGTTTTCCCAATCTGAACAAGTGCATATCACAATACTATGTTGAAAACTCGTTTCAGACGTGCTTTTACAGTTAAAATGACAAATATGATGCAAATGTGTTGAAAGCTCGAAAACATGAAAATCCCTGCTTAGAAAGGTGTTACAAGTCACATATGCTCGAATGCTCTCATTTCGCTCAAAATCAATGTTCCTTGCCAAACGTTTACTTTATGCTCGGAAAAGGCGTTTGAAAACGGCTCAATGCGCTCCTGCGCTAGGAAAGCTGTTTTCATGCACTCGGTGACACAAAGTGTGTTTTCCCAATCTGAACAAGTGCATATGAACAAGGTATGAACAAGGTCCAACAAAAAGAAACTTGGAAAGTTTGAGTATTTGGGATCAACTTGCATCTAGGTTATGAGAAATGTCATTGCTCTTTGAGGAAAGTGTCACTTTGTGTGCATCTTTGAGTTGTAATCTTATTCCTGATTACCCATATTGTGATACTACGGTGAAAACTCGTTTCAGACGTGCGTTTACAGTTAAAATGACAAATATGATGAAAATGTGTTGAAAGCTCGAAAACATGAAAATCCATGCTTTGAAAGGTGTTACAAGTCACATATGCTCGAATGCTCTCATTTCGCTCAAAATCAATGTTCCTTGCCAAACGTTTACTTTATGCTCGGAAAAGGCGTTTGAAAACGGCTCAATGCGCTCCTGCGCTAGGAAAGCTGATTTCATGCACTCGGTGACACAAAGTGTGTTCCCACTCTGAACAAGTGCATATCACAATACTCTGTTGAAAACTCGTTTCAGACGTGCTTTTACAGTTAAAATGAGAAATATGATGAAAAGGTGTTGAAAGCTCGAAAACATGAAAATCCATGCTTAGAAAGTTGCTACGTGTCACATATGCTCGAATGCACTCAATTCGCTCAAAATCAATGTTCCTTGTCCAACGTTTGCTTTATGCTCTGAAAAGGCGTAGGAAACAGACTGAATGCGCTCCTGCGCTGGTAAAACTGTTTTCATGCACTCGGTGACACAAAGTGTGTTTTCCCAATCTGAACAAGTGCATATCACAATACTCTGTTGAAAACTCGTTTCAGACGTGCTTTTACAGTTAAAATGAGAAATATGATGAAAAGGTGTTGAAAGCTCGAAGACATCAAAATCCATGCTTAGAAAGTTGTTACGTGTCACATGTGCTCGAATGCACTCAATTCGCTCAAAATCAATGTTCCTTGGCCAACGTTTGCTTTATGCGCTGAAAAGGCGTTAGAAACAGACTGAAGGCGCTCCTATGCTAGGAAAGCTGTTTTCATGC
The DNA here is from genome assembly GCF_027579695.1 of Neoarius graeffei. Classification (NCBI taxonomy): domain Eukaryota; kingdom Metazoa; phylum Chordata; class Actinopteri; order Siluriformes; family Ariidae; genus Neoarius; species Neoarius graeffei. Next base: position 28,729,741 of record NC_083576.1, on the reverse strand, counting down.
ACTCGGTGACACAAAGTGTGTTTTCCCAATCTGAACAAGTGCATATCACAATACTATGTTGAAAACTCGTTTCAGACGTGCTTTTACAGTTAAAATGACAAATATGATGCAAATGTGTTGAAAGCTCGAAAACATGAAAATCCCTGCTTAGAAAGGTGTTACAAGTCACATATGCTCGAATGCTCTCATTTCGCTCAAAATCAATGTTCCTTGCCAAACGTTTACTTTATGCTCGGAAAAGGCGTTTGAAAACGGCTCAATGCGCTCCTGCGCTAGGAAAGCTGATTTCATGCACTCGGTGACACAAAGTGTGTTCCCACTCTGAACAAGTGCATATCACAATACTCTGTTGAAAACTCGTTTCGGACGTGCTTTTACAGTTAAAATGACAAATATGATGAAAATGTGTTAAAAGCTGGAAAACATGAAAATCCATGCTTTGAAGGTTGTTACGTCACATATGCTCAAATGCACTCAATTCGCTCAAAATCAATGTTCCTTGTCCAACGTTTGCTTTATGCGCTGAAAAGGCGTTAGAAACAGACTGAAGGCGCTCCTATGCTAGGAAAGCTGTTTTCATGCACTCGGTGACACAAAGTGTGTTTTCCCAATCTGAACAAGTGCATATCACAATACTATGTTGAAAACTCGTTTCAGACGTGCTTTTACAGTTAAAATGACAAATATGATGCAAATGTGTTGAAAGCTCGAAAACATGAAAATCCCTGCTTAGAAAGGTGTTACAAGTCACATATGCTCGAATGCTCTCATTTCGCTCAAAATCAATGTTCCTTGCCAAACGTTTACTTTATGCTCGGAAAAGGCGTTTGAAAACGGCTCAATGCGCTCCTGCGCTAGGAAAGCTGATTTCATGCACTCGGTGACACAATGTGTGTTCCCACTCTGAACAAGTGCATATCACAATACTCTGTTGAAAACTCGTTTCGGACGTGCTTTTACAGTTAAAATGACAAATATGATGAAAATGTGTTAAAAGCTGGAAAACATGAAAATCCATGCTTTGAAGGTTGTTACGTCACATATGCTCGAATGCACTCAATTCGCTCAAAATCAATGTTCCTTGTCCAACGTTTGCTTTATGCGCCGAAAAGGCGTTAGAAACAGACTGAAGGCGCTCCTATGCTAGGAAAGCTGTTTTCATGCACTCGGTGACACAAAGTGTGTTTTCCCAATCTGAACAAGTGCATATCACAATACTATGTTGAAAACTCGTTTCAGACGTGCTTTTACAGTTAAAATGACAAATATGATGCAAATGTGTTGAAAGCTCGAAAACATGAAAATCCCTGCTTAGAAAGGTGTTACAAGTCACATATGCTCGAATGCTCTCATTTCGCTCAAAATCAATGTTCCTTGCCAAACGTTTACTTTATGCTCGGAAAAGGCGTTTGAAAACGGCTCAATGCGCTCCTGCGCTAGGAAAGCTGTTTTCATGCACTCGGTGACACAAAGTGTGTTTTCCCAATCTGAACAAGTGCATATGAACAAGGTATGAACAAGGTCCAACAAAAAGAAACTTGGAAAGTTTGAGTATTTGGGATCAACTTGCATCTAGGTTATGAGAAATGTCATTGCTCTTTGAGGAAAGTGTCACTTTGTGTGCATCTTTGAGTTGTAATCTTATTCCTGATTACCCATATTGTGATACTACGGTGAAAACTCGTTTCAGACGTGCGTTTACAGTTAAAATGACAAATATGATGAAAATGTGTTGAAAGCTCGAAAACATGAAAATCCATGCTTAGACCGATGTTACAGGTCACATAATGCTCTCATTTCGCTCAAAATCAATGGTCCTTGTCAAACGTTTGCTTTATGCTCTGAAAAGGCGTTAGAAACAGACTGAAGGCGCTCCTATGCTAGGAAAGCTGTTTTCATGCACTCGGTGACACAAAGTGTGTTTTCCCAATCTGAACAAGTGCATATCACAATACTATGTTGAAAACTCGTTTCAGACGTGCTTTTACAGTTAAAATGACAAATATTATGCAAATGTGTTGAAAGCTCGAAAACATGAAAATCCCTGCTTAGAAAGGTGTTACAAGTCACATATGCTCGAATGCTCTCATTTCGCTCAAAATCAATGTTCCTTGCCAAACGTTTACTTTATGCTCGGAAAAGGCGTTTGAAAACGGCTCAATGCGCTCCTGCGCTAGGAAAGCTGATTTCATGCACTCGGTGACACAAAGTGTGTTCCCACTCTGAACAAGTGCATATCACAATACTCTGTTGAAAACTCGTTTCGGACGTGCTTTTACAGTTAAAATGACAAATATGATGAAAATGTGTTAAAAGCTGGAAAACATGAAAATCCATGCTTTGAAGGTTGTTACGTCACATATGCTCGAATGCACTCAATTCGCTCAAAATCAATGTTCCTTGTCCAACGTTTGCTTTATGCGCTGAAAAGGCGTTAGAAACAGACTGAAGGCGCTCCTATGCTAGGAAAGCTGTTTTCATGCACTCGGTGACACAAAGTGTGTTTTCCCAATCTGAACAAGTGCATATCACAATACTATGTTGAAAACTCGTTTCAGACGTGCTTTTACAGTTAAAATGACAAATATGATGCAAATGTGTTGAAAGCTCGAAAACATGAAAATCCCTGCTTAGAAAGGTGTTACAAGTCACATATGCTCGAATGCTCTCATTTCGCTCAAAATCAATGTTCCTTGCCAAACGTTTACTTTATGCTCGGAAAAGGCGTTTGAAAACGGCTCAATGCGCTCCTGCGCTAGGAAAGCTGTTTTCATGCACTCGGTGACACAAAGTGTGTTTTCCCAATCTGAACAAGTGCATATGAACAAGGTATGAACAAGGTCCAACAAAAAGAAACTTGGAAAGTTTGAGTATTTGGGATCAACTTGCATCTAGGTTATGAGAAATGTCATTGCTCTTTGAGGAAAGTGTCACTTTGTGTGCATCTTTGAGTTGTAATCTTATTCCTGATTACCCATATTGTGATACTACGGTGAAAACTCGTTTCAGACGTGCGTTTACAGTTAAAATGACAAATATGATGAAAATGTGTTGAAAGCTCGAAAACATGAAAATCCATGCTTAGACCGATGTTACAGGTCACATAATGCTCTCATTTCGCTCAAAATCAATGGTCCTTGTCAAACGTTTGCTTTATGCTCTGAAAAGGCGTTAGAAACAGACTGAAGGCGCTCCTATGCTAGGAAAGCTGTTTTCATGCACTCGGTGACACAAAGTGTGTTTTCCCAATCTGAACAAGTGCATATCACAATACTATGTTGAAAACTCGTTTCAGACGTGCTTTTACAGTTAAAATGACAAATATTATGCAAATGTGTTGAAAGCTCGAAAACATGAAAATCCCTGCTTAGAAAGGTGTTACAAGTCACATATGCTCGAATGCTCTCATTTCGCTCAAAATCAATGTTCCTTGCCAAACGTTTACTTTATGCTCGGAAAAGGCGTTTGAAAACGGCTCAATGCGCTCCTGCGCTAGGAAAGCTGATTTCATGCACTCGGTGACACAAAGTGTGTTCCCACTCTGAACAAGTGCATATCACAATACTCTGTTGAAAACTCGTTTCGGACGTGCTTTTACAGTTAAAATGACAAATATGATGAAAATGTGTTAAAAGCTGGAAAACATGAAAATCCATGCTTTGAAGGTTGTTACGTCACATATGCTCGAATGCACTCAATTCGCTCAAAATCAATGTTCCTTGTCCAACGTTTGCTTTATGCGCTGAAAAGGCGTTAGAAACAGACTGAAGGCGCTCCTATGCTAGGAAAGCTGTTTTCATGCACTCGGTGACACAAAGTGTGTTTTCCCAATCTGAACAAGTGCATATCACAATACTATGTTGAAAACTCGTTTCAGACGTGCTTTTACAGTTAAAATGACAAATATGATGCAAATGTGTTGAAAGCTCGAAAACATGAAAATCCCTGCTTAGAAAGGTGTTACAAGTCACATATGCTCGAATGCTCTCATTTCGCTCAAAATCAATGTTCCTTGCCAAACGTTTACTTTATGCTCGGAAAAGGCGTTTGAAAACGGCTCAATGCGCTCCTGCGCTAGGAAAGCTGTTTTCATGCACTCGGTGACACAAAGTGTGTTTTCCCAATCTGAACAAGTGCATATGAACAAGGTATGAACAAGGTCCAACAAAAAGAAACTTGGAAAGTTTGAGTATTTGGGATCAACTTGCATCTAGGTTATGAGAAATGTCATTGCTCTTTGAGGAAAGTGTCACTTTGTGTGCATCTTTGAGTTGTAATCTTATTCCTGATTACCCATATTGTGATACTACGGTGAAAACTCGTTTCAGACGTGCGTTTACAGTTAAAATGACAAATATGATGAAAATGTGTTGAAAGCTCGAAAACATGAAAATCCATGCTTAGACCGATGTTACAGGTCACATAATGCTCTCATTTCGCTCAAAATCAATGGTCCTTGTCAAACGTTTGCTTTATGCCCTGAAAAGGCGTTAGAAACAGACTGAAGGCGCTCCTATGCTAGGAAAGCTGTTTTCATGCACTCGGTGACACAAAGTGTGTTTTCCCAATCTGAACAAGTGCATATCACAATACTATGTTGAAAGCTCGTTTCAGACGTGCTTTTACAGTTAAAATGACAAATATGATGCAAATGTGTTGAAAGCTCGAAAACATGAAAATCCCTGCTTAGAAAGGTGTTACAAGTCACATATGCTCGAATGCTCTCATTTCGCTCAAAATCAATGTTCCTTGCCAAACGTTTACTTTATGCTCGGAAAAGGCGTTTGAAAACGGCTCAATGCGCTCCTGCGCTAGGAAAGCTGATTTCATGCACTCGGTGACACAAAGTGTGTTCCCACTCTGAACAAGTGCATATCACAATACTCTGTTGAAAACTCGTTTCGGACGTGCTTTTACAGTTAAAATGACAAATATGATGAAAATGTGTTAAAAGCTGGAAAACATGAAAATCCATGCTTTGAAGGTTGTTACGTCACATATGCTCGAATGCACTCAATTCGCTCAAAATCAATGTTCCTTGTCCAACGTTTGCTTTATGCGCTGAAAAGGCGTTAGAAACAGACTGAAGGCGCTCCCATGCTAGGAAAGCTGTTTTCATGCCCTCGGTGACACAAAGTGTGTTTTCCCAATCTGAACAAGTGCATATCACAATACTATGTTGAAAACTCGTTTCAGACGTGCTTTTACAGTTAAAATGACAAATATGATGCAAATGTGTTGAAAGCTCGAAAACATGAAAATCCCTGCTTAGAAAGGTGTTACAAGTCACATATGCTCGAATGCTCTCATTTCGCTCAAAATCAATGTTCCTTGCCAAACGTTTACTTTATGCTCGGAAAAGGCGTTTGAAAACGGCTCAATGCGCTCCTGCGCTAGGAAAGCTGTTTTCATGCACTCGGTGACACAAAGTGTGTTTTCCCAATCTGAACAAGTGCATATGAACAAGGTATGAACAAGGTCCAACAAAAAGAAACTTGGAAAGTTTGAGTATTTGGGATCAACTTGCATCTAGGTTATGAGAAATGTCATTGCTCTTTGAGGAAAGTGTCACTTTGTGTGCATCTTTGAGTTGTAATCTTATTCCTGATTACCCATATTGTGATACTACGGTGAAAACTCGTTTCAGACGTGCGTTTACAGTTAAAATGACAAATATGATGAAAATGTGTTGAAAGCTCGAAAACATGAAAATCCATGCTTAGACCGATGTTACAGGTCACATAATGCTCTCATTTCGCTCAAAATCAATGGTCCTTGTCAAACGTTTGCTTTATGCTCTGAAAAGGCGTTAGAAACAGACTGAAGGCGCTCCTATGCTAGGAAAGCTGTTTTCATGCACTCGGTGACACAAAGTGTGTTTTCCCAATCTGAACAAGTGCATATCACAATACTATGTTGAAAACTCGTTTCAGACGTGCTTTTACAGTTAAAATGAGAAATATGATGCAAATGTGTTGAAAGCTCGAAAACATGAAAATCCCTGCTTAGAAAGGTGTTACAAGTCACATATGCTCGAATGCTCTCATTTCGCTCAAAATCAATGTTCCTTGCCAAACGTTTACTTTATGCTCGGAAAAGGCGTTTGAAAACGGCTCAATGCGCTCCTGCGCTAGGAAAGCTGATTTCATGCACTCGGTGACACAAAGTGTGTTCCCACTCTGAACAAGTGCATATCACAATACTCTGTTGAAAACTCGTTTCGGACGTGCTTTTACAGTTAAAATGACAAATATGATGAAAATGTGTTAAAAGCTGGAAAACATGAAAATCCATGCTTTGAAGGTTGTTACGTCACATATGCTCGAATGCTCTCATTTCGCTCAAAATCAATGTTCCTTGCCAAACGTTTACTTTATGCTCGGAAAAGGCGTTTGAAAACGGCTCAATGCGCTCCTGCGCTAGGAAAGCTGTTTTCATGCACTCGGTGACACAAAGTGTGTTTTCCCAATCTGAACAAGTGCATATGAACAAGGTATGAACAAGGTCCAACAAAAAGAAACTTGGAAAGTTTGAGTATTTGGGATCAACTTGCATCTAGGTTATGAGAAATGTCATTGCTCTTTGAGGAAAGTGTCACTTTGTGTGCATCTTTGAGTTGTAATCTTATTCCTGATTACCCATATTGTGATACTACGGTGAAAACTCGTTTCAGACGTGCGTTTACAGTTAAAATGACAAATATGATGAAAATGTGTTGAAAGCTCGAAAACATGAAAATCCATGCTTAGACCGATGTTACAGGTCACATAATGCTCTCATTTCGCTCAAAATCAATGGTCCTTGTCAAACGTTTGCTTTATGCTCTGAAAAGGCGTAGGAAACAGACTGAATGCGCTCCTGCGCTGGTAAAACTGTTTTCATGCACTCGGTGACACAAAGTGTGTTTTCCCAATCTGAACAAGTGCATATCACAATACTCTGTTGAAAACTCGTTTCAGACGTGCTTTTACAGTTAAAATGAGAAATATGATGAAAAGGTGTTGAAAGCTCGAAAACATCAAAATCCATGCTTAGAAAGTTGTTACGTGTCACATGTGCTCGAATGCACTCAATTCGCTCAAAATCAATGTTCCTTGTCCAACGTTTGCTTTATGCGCTGAAAAGGCGTTAGAAACAGACTGAAGGCGCTCCTATGCTAGGAAAGCTGTTTTCATGCACTCGGTGACACAAAGTGTGTTTTCCCAATCTGAACAAGTGCATATATCACAATACTATGTTGAAAACTCGTTTCAGACGTGCTTTTACAGTTAAAATGACAAATATGATGCAAATGTGTTGAAAGCTCGAAAACATGAAAATCCCTGCTTAGAAAGGTGTTACAAGTCACATATGCTCGAATGCTCTCATTTCGCTCAAAATCAATGTTCCTTGCCAAACGTTTACTTTATGCTCGGAAAAGGCGTTTGAAAACGGCTCAATGCGCTCCTGCGCTAGGAAAGCTGTTTTCATGCACTCGGTGACACAAAGTGTGTTTTCCCAATCTGAACAAGTGCATATGAACAAGGTATGAACAAGGTCCAACAAAAAGAAACTTGGAAAGTTTGAGTATTTGGGATCAACTTGCATCTAGGTTATGAGAAATGTCATTGCTCTTTGAGGAAAGTGTCACTTTGTGTGCATCTTTGAGTTGTAATCTTATTCCTGATTACCCATATTGTGATACTACGGTGAAAACTCGTTTCAGACGTGCGCTTACAGTTAAAATGACAAATATGATGAAAATGTGTTGAAAGCTCGAAAACATGAAAATCCATGCTTAGACCGATGTTACAGGTCACATAATGCTCTCATTTCGCTCAAAATCAATGGTCCTTGTCAAACGTTTGCTTTATGCTCTGAAAAGGCGTTAGAAACAGACTGAAGGCGCTCCTATGCTAGGAAAGCTGTTTTCATGCACTCGGTGACACAAAGTGTGTTTTCCCAATCTGAACAAGTGCATATATCACAATACTATGTTGAAAACTCGTTTCAGACGTGCTTTTACAGTTAAAATGACAAATATGATGCAAATGTGTTGAAAGCTCGAAAACATGAAAATCCCTGCTTAGAAAGGTGTTACAAGTCACATATGCTCGAATGCTCTCATTTCGCTCAAAATCAATGTTCCTTGCCAAACGTTTACTTTATGCTCGGAAAAGGCGTTTGAAAACGGCTCAATGCGCTCCTGCGCTAGGAAAGCTGATTTCATGCACTCGGTGACACAAAGTGTGTTCCCACTCTGAACAAGTGCATATCACAATACTCTGTTGAAAACTCGTTTCGGACGTGCTTTTACAGTTAAAATGACAAATATGATGAAAATGTGTTGAAAGCTGGAAAACATGAAAATCCATGCTTTGAAGGTTGTTACGTCACATATGCTCGAATGCACTCAATTCGCTCAAAATCAATGTTCCTTGTCCAACGTTTGCTTTATGCGCTGAAAAGGTGTTAGAAACAGACTGAAGGCGCTCCTATGCTAGGAAAGCTGTTTTCATGCACTCGGTGACACAAAGTGTGTTTTCCCAATCTGAACAAGTGCATATCACAATACTATGTTGAAAACTCGTTTCAGACGTGCTTTTACAGTTAAAATGACAAATATGATGCAAATGTGTTGAAAGCTCGAAAACATGAAAATCCCTGCTTAGAAAGGTGTTACAAGTCACATATGCTCGAATGCTCTCATTTCGCTCAAAATCAATGTTCCTTGCCAAACGTTTACTTTATGCTCGGAAAAGGCGTTTGAAAACGGCTCAATGCGCTCCTGCGCTAGGAAAGCTGATTTCATGCACTCGGTGACACAAAGTGTGTTCCCACTCTGAACAAGTGCATATCACAATACTCTGTTGAAAACTCGTTTCAGACGTGCTTTTACAGTTAAAATGACAAATATGATGCAAATGTGTTGAAAGCTCGAAAACATGAAAATCCCTGCTTAGAAAGGTGTTACAAGTCACATATGCTAGAATGCTCTCATTTCGCTCAAAATCAATGTTCCTTGCCAAACGTTTACTTTATGCTCGGAAAAGGCGTTTGAAAACGGCTCAATGCGCTCCTGCGCTAGGAAAGCTGTTTTCATGCACTCGGTGACACAAAGTGTGTTTTCCCAATCTGAACAAGTGCATATGAACAAGGTATGAACAAGGTCCAACAAAAAGAAACTTGGAAAGTTTGAGTATTTGGGATCAACTTGCATCTAGGTTATGAGAAATGTCATTGCTCTTTGAGGAAAGTGTCACTTTGTGTGCATCTTTGAGTTGTAATCTTATTCCTGATTACCCATATTGTGATACTACGGTGAAAACTCGTTTCAGACGTGCGTTTACAGTTAAAATGACAAATATGATGAAAATGTGTTGAAAGCTCGAAAACATGAAAATCCATGCTTAGACCGATGTTACAGGTCACATAATGCTCTCATTTCGCTCAAAATCAATGGTCCTTGTCAAACGTTTGCTTTATGCTCTGAAAAGGCGTTAGAAACAGACTGAAGGCGCTCCTATGCTAGGAAAGCTGTTTTCATGCACTCGGTGACACAAAGTGTGTTTTCCCAATCTGAACAAGTGCATATATCACAATACTATGTTGAAAACTCGTTTCAGACGTGCTTTTACAGTTAAAATGAGAAATATGATGCAAATGTGTTGAAAGCTCGAAAACATGAAAATCCATGCTTAGAAAGGTGTTACAAGTCACATATGCTCGAATGCTCTCATTTCGCTCAAAATCAATGTTCCTTGCCAAACGTTTACTTTATGCTCGGAAAAGGCGTTTGAAAACGGCTCAATGCGCTCCTGCGCTAGGAAAGCTGATTTCATGCACTCGGTGACACAAAGTGTGTTCCCACTCTGAACAAGTGCATATCACAATACTCTGCTGAAAACTCGTTTCGGACGTGCTTTTACAGTTAAAATGACAAATATGATGAAAATGTGTTGAAAGCTCGAAAACATGAAAATCCCTGCTTAGAAAGGTGTTATAAGTCACATATGCTCGAATGCTCTCATTTCGCTCAAAATCAATGTTCCTTGCCAAACGTTTACTTTATGCTCGGAAAAGGCGTTTGAAAACGGCTCAATGCGCTCCTGCGCTAGGAAAGCTGTTTTCATGCACTCGGTGACACAAAGTGTGTTTTCCCAATCTGAACAAGTGCATATGAACAAGGTATGAACAAGGTCCAACAAAAAGAAACTTGGAAAGTTTGAGTATTTGGGATCAACTTGCATCTAGGTTATGAGAAATGTCATTGCTCTTTGAGGAAAGTGTCACTTTGTGTGCATCTTTGAGTTGTAATCTTATTCCTGATTACCCATATTGTGATACTACGGTGAAAACTCGTTTCAGACGTGCGCTTACAGTTAAAATGACAAATATGATGAAAATGTGTTGAAAGCTCGAATACATGAAAATCCATGCTTAGACCGATGTTACAGGTCACATAATGCTCTCATTTCGCTCAAAATCAATGGTCCTTGTCAAACGTTTGCTTTATGCTCTGAAAAGGCGTAGGAAACAGACTGAATGCGCTCCTGTGCTGGTAAAACTGTTTTCATGCACTCGGTGACACAAAGTGTGTTTTCCCAATCTGAACAAGTGCATATCACAATACTCTGTTGAAAACTCGTTTCAGACGTGCTTTTACAGTTAAAATGAGAAATATGATGAAAAGGTGTTGAAAGCTCGAAAACATCAAAATCCATGCTTAGAAAGTTGTTACGTGTCACATGTGCTCGAATGCACTCAATTCGTTCAAAATCAATGTTCCTTGTCCAACGTTTGCTTTATGCGCTGAAAAGGCGTTAGAAACAGACTGAAGGCGCTCCTATGCTAGGAAAGCTGTTTTCATGCACTCGGTGACACAAAGTGTGTTTTCCCAATCTTTACAAGTGCATATATCACAATACTATGTTGAAAACTCGTTTCAGACGTGCTTTTACAGTTAAAATGACAAATATGATGCAAATGTGTTGAAAGCTCGAAAACATGAAAATCCCTGCTTAGAAAGGTGTTACAAGTCACATATGCTGGAATGCTCTCATTTCGCTCAAAATCAATGTTCCTTGCCAAACGTTTACTTTATGCTCGGAAAAGGCGTTTAAAAACGGCTCAATGCGCTCCTGCGCTAGGAAAGCTGTTTTCATGCACTCGGTGACACAAAGTGTGTTTTCCCAATCTGAACAAGTGCATATGAACAAGGTATGAACAAGGTCCAACAAAAAGAAACTTGGAAAGTTTGAGTATTTGGGATCAACTTGCATCTAGGTTATGAGAAATGTCATTGCTCTTTGAGGAAAGTGTCACTTTGTGTGCATCTTTGAGTTGTAATCTTATTCCTGATTACCCATATTGTGATACTACGGTGAAAACTCGTTTCAGACGTGCGCTTACAGTTAAAATGACAAATATGATGCAAATGTGTTGAAAGCTCGAAAACATGAAAATCCATGCTTAGAAAGGTGTTACAAGTCACATATGCTCGAATGCTCTCATTTCGCTCAAAATCAATGTTCCTTGCCAAACGTTTACTTTATGCTCGGAAAAGGCGTTTGAAAACGGCTCAATGCGCTCCTGCGCTAGGAAAGCTGATTTCATGCACTCGGTGACACAAAGTGTGTTCCCACTCTGAACAAGTGCATATCACAATACTCTGCTGAAAACTCGTTTCGGACGTGCTTTTACAGTTAAAATGACAAATATGATGAAAATGTGTTGAAAGCTCGAAAACATGAAAATCCCTGCTTAGAAAGGTGTTATAAGTCACATATGCTCGAATGCTCTCATTTCGCTCAAAATCAATGTTCCTTGCCAAACGTTTACTTTATGCTCGGAAAAGGCGTTTGAAAACGGCTCAATGCGCTCCTGCGCTAGGAAAGCTGTTTTCATGCACTCGGTGACACAAAGTGTGTTTTCCCAATCTGAACAAGTGCATATGAACAAGGTATGAACAAGGTCCAACAAAAAGAAACTTGGAAAGTTTGAGTATTTGGGATCAACTTGCATCTAGGTTATGAGAAATGTCATTGCTCTTTGAGGAAAGTGTCACTTTGTGTGCATCTTTGAGTTGTAATCTTATTCCTGATTACCCATATTGTGATACTACGGTGAAAACTCGTTTCAGACGTGCGCTTACAGTTAAAATGACAAATATGATGAAAATGTGTTGAAAGCTCGAATACATGAAAATCCATGCTTAGACCGATGTTACAGGTCACATAATGCTCTCATTTCGCTCAAAATCAATGGTCCTTGTCAAACGTTTGCTTTATGCTCTGTAAAGGCGTAGGAAACAGACTGAATGCGCTCCTGTGCTGGTAAAACTGTTTTCATGCACTCGGTGACACAAAGTGTGTTTTCCCAATCTGAACAAGTGCATATCACAATACTCTGTTGAAAACTCGTTTCAGACGTGCTTTTACAGTTAAAATGAGAAATATGATGAAAAGGTGTTGAAAGCTCGAAAACATCAAAATCCATGCTTAGAAAGTTGTTACGTGTCACATGTGCTCGAATGCACTCAATTCGCTCAAAATCAATGTTCCTTGTCCAACGTTTGCTTTATGCGCTGAAAAGGCGTTAGAAACAGACTGAAGGCGCTCCTATGCTAGGAAAGCTGTTTTCATGCACTCGGTGACACAAAGTGTGTTTTCCCAATCTTTACAAGTGCATATATCACAATACTATGTTGAAAACTCGTTTCAGACGTGCTTTTACAGTTAAAATGACAAATATGATGCAAATGTGTTGAAAGCTCGAAAACATGAAAATCCCTGCTTAGAAAGGTGTTACAAGTCACATATGCTGGAATGCTCTCATTTCGCTCAAAATCAATGTTCCTTGCCAAACGTTTACTTTATGCTCGGAAAAGGCGTTTAAAAACGGCTCAATGCGCTCCTGCGCTAGGAAAGCTGTTTTCATGCACTCGGTGACACAAAGTGTGTTTTCCCAATCTGAACAAGTGCATATGAACAAGGTATGAACAAGGTCCAACAAAAAGAAACTTGGAAAGTTTGAGTATTTGGGATCAACTTGCATCTAGGTTATGAGAAATGTCATTGCTCTTTGAGGAAAGTGTCACTTTGTGTGCATCTTTGAGTTGTAATCTTATTCCTGATTACCCATATTGTGATACTACGGTGAAAACTCGTTTCAGACGTGCGCTTACAGTTAAAATGACAAATATGATGAAAATGTGTTGAAAGCTCGAAAACATGAAAATCCAAGCTTAGACCGATGTTACAGGTCACATAATGCTCTCATTTCGCTCAAAATCAATGGTCCTTGTCAAACGTTTGCTTTATGCTCTGAAAAGGCGTTAGAAACAGACTGAAGGCGCTCCTATGCTAGGAAAGCTGTTTTCATGCACTCGGTGACACAAAGTGTGTTTTCCCAATCTGAACAAGTGCATATCACAATACTATGTTGAAAACTCGTTTCAGACGTGCTTTTACAGTTAAAATGACAAATATGATGCAAATGTGTTGAAAGCTCGAAAACATGAAAATCCCTGCTTAGAAAGGTGTTACAAGTCACATATGCTCGAATGCTCTCATTTCGCTCAAAATCAATGTTCCTTGCCAAACGTTTACTTTATGCTCGGAAAAGGCGTTTGAAAACGGCTCAATGCGCTCCTGCGCTAGGAAAGCTGTTTTCATGCACTCGGTGACACAAAGTGTGTTCCCACTCTGAACAAGTGCATATCACAATACTCTGTTGAAAACTCGTTTTGGACGTGCTTTTACAGTTAAAATGACAAATATGATGAAAATGTGTTGAAAGCTGGAAAACATGAAAATCCATGCTTTGAAGGTTGTTACGTCACATATGCTCGAATGCACTCAATTCGCTCAAAATCAATGTTCCTTGTCCAACGTTTGCTTTATGCGCTGAAAAGGCGTTAGAAACAGACTGAAGGCGCTCCTATGCTAGGAAAGCTGTTTTCATCCACTCGGTGACACAAAGTGTGTTTTCCCAATCTGAACAAGTGCATATCACAATACTATGTTGAAAACTCGTTTCAGACGTGCTTTTACAGTTAAAATGACAAATATGATGCAAATGTGTTGAAAGCTCGAAAACATGAAAATCCCTGCTTAGAAAGGTGTTACAAGTCACATATGCTCGAATGCTCTCATTTCGCTCAAAATCAATGTTCCTTGCCAAACGTTTACTTTATGCTCGGAAAAGGCGTTTGAAAACGGCTCAATGCGCTCCTGCGCTAGGAAAGCTGATTTCATGCACTCGGTGACACAAAGTGTGTTCCCACTCTGAACAAGTGCATATCACAATACTCTGTTGAAAACTCGTTTCAGACGTGCTTTTACAGTTAAAATGACAAATATGATGCAAATGTGTTGAAAGCTCGAAAACATGAAAATCCCTGCTTAGAAAGGTGTTACAAGTCACATATGCTCGAATGCTCTCATTTCGCTCAAAATCAATGTTCCTTGCCAAACGTTTACTTTATGCTCGGAAAAGGCGTTTGAAAACGGCTCAATGCGCTCCTGCGCTAGGAAAGCTGTTTTGATGCACTCGGTGACACAAAGTGTGTTTTCCCAATCTGAACAAGTGCATATGAACAAGGTATGAACAAGGTCCAACAAAAAGAAACTTGGAAAGTTTGAGTATTTGGGATCAACTTGCATCTAGGTTATGAGAAATGTCATTGCTCTTTGAGGAAAGTGTCACTTTGTGTGCATCTTTGAGTTGTAATCTTATTCCTGATTACCCATATTGTGATACTACGGTGAAAACTCGTTTCAGACGTGCGCTTACAGTTAAAATGACAAATATGATGAAAATGTGTTGAAAGCTCGAAAACATGAAAATCCATGCTTAGACCGATGTTACAGGTCACATAATGCTCTCATTTCGCTCAAAATCAATGGTCCTTGTCAAACGTTTGCTTTATGCTCTGAAAAGGCGTTAGAAACAGACTGAAGGCGCTCCTATGCTAGGAAAGCTGTTTTCATGCACTCGGTGACACAAAGTGTGTTTTCCCAATCTGAACAAGTGCATATATCACAATACTATGTTGAAAACTCGTTTCAGACGTGCTTTTACAGTTAAAATGACAAATATGATGCAAATGTGTTGAAAGCTCGAAAACATGAAAATCCCTGCTTAGAAAGGTGTTACAAGTCACATATGCTCGAATGCTCTCATTTCGCTCAAAATCAATGTTCCTTGCCAAACGTTTACTTTATGCTCGGAAAAGGCGTTTGAAAACGGCTCAATGCGCTCCTGCGCTAGGAAAGCTGATTTCATGCACTCGGTGACACAAAGTGTGTTCCCACTCTGAACAAGTGCATATCACAATACTCTGTTGAAAACTCGTTTCGGACGTGCTTTTACAGTTAAAATGACAAATATGATGCAAATGTGTTGAAAGCTCGAAAACATGAAAATCCCTGCTTAGAAAGGTGTTACAAGTCACATATGCTCGAATGCTCTCATTTCGCTCAAAATCAATGTTCCTTGCCAAACGTTTACTTTATGCTCGGAAAAGGCGTTTGAAAACGGCTCAATGCGCTCCTGCGCTAGGAAAGCTGTTTTCATGCACTCGGTGACACAAAGTGTGTTTTCCCAATCTGAACAAGTGCATATGAACAAGGTATGAACAAGGTCCAACAAAAAGAAACTTGGAAAGTTTGAGTATTTGGGATCAACTTGCATCTAGGTTATGAGAAATGTCATTGCTCTTTGAGGAAAGTGTCACTTTGTGTGCATCTTTGAGTTGTAATCTTATTCCTGATTACCCATATTGTGATACTACGGTGAAAACTCGTTTCAGACGTGCGTTTACAGTTAAAATGACAAATATGATGAAAATGTGTTGAAAGCTCGAAAACATGAAAATCCATGCTTAGACCGATGTTACAGGTCACATAATGCTCTCATTTCGCTCAAAATCAATGGTCCTTGTCAAACGTTTGCTTTATGCTCTGAAAAGGCGTAGGAAACAGACTGAATGCGCTCCTGCGCTGGTAAAACTGTTTTCATGCACTCGGTGACACAAAGTGTGTTTTCCCAATCTGAACAAGTGCATATCACAATACTCTGTTGAAAACTCGTTTCAGACGTGCTTTTACAGTTAAAATGAGAAATATGATGAAAAGGTGTTGAAAGCTCGAAAACATCAAAATCCATGCTTAGAAAGTTGTTACGTGTCACATGTGCTCGAATGCACTCAATTCGCTCAAAATCAATGTTCCTTGTCCAACGTTTGCTTTATGCGCTGTAAAGGCGTTAGAAACAGACTGAAGGTGCTCCTATGCTAGGAAAGCTGTTTTCATGCACTCGGTGACACAAATTGTGTTTTCCCAATCTGAACAAGTGCATATATCACAATACTATGTTGAAAACTCGTTTCAGACGTGCTTTTACAGTTAAAATGACAAATATGATGCAAATGTGTTGAAAGCTCGAAAACATGAAAATCCCTGCTTAGAAAGGTGTTACAAGTCACATATGCTCGAATGCTCTCATTTCGCTCAAAATCAATGTTCCTTGCCAAACGTTTACTTTATGCTCGGAAAAGGCGTTTGAAAACGGCTCAATGCGCTCCTGCGCTAGGAAAGCTGTTTTCATGCACTCGGTGACACAAAGTGTGTTTTCCCAATCTGAACAAGTGCATATGAACAAGGTATGAACAAGGTCCAACAAAAAGAAACTTGGAAAGTTTGAGTATTTGGGATCAACTTGCATCTAGGTTATGAGAAATGTCATTGCTCTTTGAGGAAAGTGTCACTTTGTGTGCATCTTTGAGTTGTAATCTTATTCCTGATTACCCATATTGTGATACTACGGTGAAAACTCGTTTCAGACGTGCGCTTACAGTTAAAATGACAAATATGATGAAAATGTGTTGAAAGCTCGAAAACATGAAAATCCATGCTTAGACCGATGTTACAGGTCACATAATGCTCTCATTTCGCTCAAAATCAATGGTCCTTGTCAAACGTTTGCTTTATGCTCTGAAAAGGCGTTAGAAACAGACTGAAGGCGCTCCTATGCTAGGAAAGCTGTTTTCATGCACTCGGTGACACAAAGTGTGTTTTCCCAATCTGAACAAGTGCATATCACAATACTATGTTGAAAACTCGTTTCAGACGTGCTTTTACAGTTAAAATGACAAATATGATGCAAATGTGTTGAAAGCTCGAAAACATGAAAATCCCTGCTTAGAAAGGTGTTACAAGTCACATATGCTCGAATGCTCTCATTTCGCTCAAAATCAATGTTCCTTGCCAAACGTTTACTTTATGCTCGGAAAAGGCGTTTGAAAACGGCTCAATGCGCTCCTGCGCTAGGAAAGCTGATTTCATGCACTCGGTGACACAAAGTGTGTTCCCACTCTGAACAAGTGCATATCACAATACTCTGTTGAAAACTCGTTTTGGACGTGCTTTTACAGTTAAAATGACAAATATGATGAAAATGTGTTGAAAGCTGGAAAACATGAAAATCCATGCTTTGAAGGTTGTTACGTCACATATGCTCGAATGCACTCAATTCGCTCAAAATCAATGTTCCTTGTCCAACGTTTGCTTTATGCGCTGAAAAGGCGTTAGAAACAGACTGAAGGCGCTCCTATGCTAGGAAAGCTGTTTTCATGCACTCGGTGACACAAAGTGTGTTTTCCCAATCTGAACAAGTGCATATCACAATACTATGTTGAAAACTCGTTTCAGACGTGCTTTTACAGTTAAAATGACAAATATGATGCAAATGTGTTGAAAGCTCGAAAACATGAAAATCCCTGCTTAGAAAGGTGTTACAAGTCACATATGCTCGAATGCTCTCATTTCGCTCAAAATCAATGTTCCTTGCCAAACGTTTACTTTATGCTCGGAAAAGGCGTTTGAAAACGGCTCAATGCGCTCCTGCGCTAGGAAAGCTGATTTCATGCACTCGGTGACACAAAGTGTGTTCCCACTCTGAACAAGTGCATATCACAATACTCTGTTGAAAACTCGTTTCAGACGTGCTTTTACAGTTAAAATGACAAATATGATGCAAATGTGTTGAAAGCTCGAAAACATGAAAATCCCTGCTTAGAAAGGTGTTACAAGTCACATATGCTCGAATGCTCTCATTTCGCTCAAAATCAATGTTCCTTGCCAAACGTTTACTTTATGCTCGGAAAAGGCGTTTGAAAACGGCTCAATGCGCTCCTGCGCTAGGAAAGCTGTTTTCATGCACTCGGTGACACAAAGTGTGTTTTCCCAATCTGAACAAGTGCATATGAACAAGGTATGAACAAGGTCCAACAAAAAGAAACTTGCAAAGTTTGAGTATTTGGGATCAACTTGCATCTAGGTTATGAGAAATGTCATTGCTCTTTGAGGAAAGTGTCACTTTGTGTGCATCTTTGAGTTGTAATCTTATTCCTGATTACCCATATTGTGATACTACGGTGAAAACTCGTTTCAGACGTGCGTTTACAGTTAAAATGACAAATATGATGAAAATGTGTTGAAAGCTCGAAAACATGAAAATCCATGCTTAGACCGATGTTACAGGTCACATAATGCTCTCATTTCGCTCAAAATCAATGGTCCTTGTCAAACGTTTGCTTTATGCTCTGAAAAGGCGTTAGAAACAGACTGAAGGCGCTCCTATGCTAGGAAAGCTGTTTTCATGCACTCGGTGACACAAAGTGTGTTTTCCCAATCTGAACAAGTGCATATATCACAATACTATGTTGAAAACTCGTTTCAGACGTGCTTTTACAGTTAAAATGACAAATATGATGCAAATGTGTTGAAAGCTCGAAAACATGAAAATCCCTGCTTAGAAAGGTGTTACAAGTCACATATGCTCGAATGCTCTCATTTCGCTCAAAATCAATGTTCCTTGCCAAACGTTTACTTTATGCTCGGAAAAGGCGTTTGAAAACGGCTCAATGCGCTCCTGCGCTAGGAAAGCTGATTTCATGCACTCGGTGACACAAAGTGTGTTCCCACTCTGAACAAGTGCATATCACAATACTCTGTTGAAAACTCGTTTCGGACGTGCTTTTACAGTTAAAATGACAAATATGATGAAAATGTGTTGAAAGCTCGAAAACATGAAAATCCCTGCTTAGAAAGGTGTTACAAGTCACATATGCTCGAATGCTCTCATTTCGCTCAAAATCAATGTTCCTTGCCAAACGTTTACTTTATGCTCGGAAAAGGCGTTTGAAAACGGCTCAATGCGCTCCTGCGCTAGGAAAGCTGTTTTGATGCACTCGGTGACACAAAGTGTGTTTTCCCAATCTGAACAAGTGCATATGAACAAGGTATGAACAAGGTCCAACAAAAAGAAACTTGGAAAGTTTGAGTATTTGGGATCAACTTGCATCTAGGTTATGAGAAATGTCATTGCTCTTTGAGGAAAGTGTCATTTTGTGTGCATCTTTGAGTTGTAATCTTATTCCTGATTACCCATATTGTGATACTACGGTGAAAACTCGTTTCAGACGTGCTTTTACAGTTAAAATGACAAATATGATGAAAATGTGTTGAAAGCTCGAAAACATGAAAATCCATGCTTAGACCGATGTTACAGGTCACATAATGCTCTCATTTCGCTCAAAATCAATGGTCCTTGTCAAACGTTGGCTTTATGCTCTGAAAAGGCGTTAGAAACAGACTGAAGGCGCTCCTATGCTAGGAAAGCTGTTTTCATGCACTCGGTGACACAAAGTGTGTTTTCCCAATCTGAACAAGTGCATATCACAATACTATGTTGAAAACTCGTTTCAGACGTGCTTTTACAGTTAAAATGACAAATATGATGCAAATGTGTTGAAAGCTCGAAAACATGAAAATCCCTGCTTAGAAAGGTGTTACAAGTCACATATGCTCGAATGCTCTCATTTCGCTCAAAATCAATGTTCCTTGCCAAACGTTTACTTTATGCTCGGAAAAGGCGTTTGAAAACGGCTCAATGCGCTCCTGCGCTAGGAAAGCTGATTTCATGCACTCGGTGACACAAAGTGTGTTCCCACTCTGAACAAGTGCATATCACAATACTCTGTTGAAAACTCGTTTCGGACGTGCTTTTACAGTTAAAATGACAAATATGATGCAAATGTGTTGAAAGCTCGAAAACATGAAAATCCCTGCTTAGAAAGGTGTTACAAGTCACATATGCTCGAATGCTCTCATTTCGCTCAAAATCAATGTTCCTTGCCAAACGTTTACTTTATGCTCGGAAAAGGCGTTTGAAAACGGCTCAATGCGCTCCTGCGCTAGGAAAGCTGTTTTCATGCACTCGGTGACACAAAGTGTGTTTTCCCAATCTGAACAAGTGCATATGAACAAGGTATGAACAAGGTCCAACAAAAAGAAACTTGGAAAGTTTGAGTATTTGGGATCAACTTGCATCTAGGTTATGAGAAATGTCATTGCTCTTTGAGGAAAGTGTCACTTTGTGTGCATCTTTGAGTTGTAATCTTATTCCTGATTACCCATATTGTGATACTACGGTGAAAACTCGTTTCAGACGTGCGTTTACAGTTAAAATGACAAATATGATGAAAATGTGTTGAAAGCTCGAAAACATGAAAATCCATGCTTAGACCGATGTTACAGGTCACATAATGCTCTCATTTCGCTCAAAATCAATGGTCCTTGTCAAACGTTTGCTTTATGCTCTGAAAAGGCGTTAGAAACAGACTGAAGGCGCTCCTATGCTAGGAAAGCTGTTTTCATGCACTCGGTGACACAAAGTGTGTTTTCCCAATCTGAACAAGTGCATATATCACAATACTATGTTGAAAACTCGTTTCAGACGTGCTTTTACAGTTAAAATGACAAATATGATGCAAATGTGTTGAAAGCTCGAAAACATGAAAATCCCTGCTTAGAAAGGTGTTACAAGTCACATATGCTCGAATGCTCTCATTTCGCTCAAAATCAATGTTCCTTGCCAAACGTTTACTTTATGCTCGGAAAAGGCGTTTGAAAACGGCTCAATGCGCTCCTGCGCTAGGAAAGCTGTTTTCATGCACTCGGTGACACAAAGTGTGTTTTCCCAATCTGAACAAGTGCATATGAACAAGGTATGAACAAGGTCCAACAAAAAGAAACTTGGAAAGTTTGAGTATTTGGGATCAACTTGCATCTAGGTTATGAGAAATGTCATTGCTCTTTGAGGAAAGTGTCACTTTGTGTGCATCTTTGAGTTGTAATCTTATTCCTGATTACCCATATTGTGATACTACGGTGAAAACTCGTTTCAGACGTGCGTTTACAGTTAAAATGACAAATATGATGAAAATGTGTTGAAAGCTCGAAAACATGAAAATCCATGCTTAGACCGATGTTACAGGTCACATAATGCTCTCATTTCGCTCAAAATCAATGGTCCTTGTCAAACGTTTGCTTTATGCTCTGAAAAGGCGTTAGAAACAGACTGAAGGCGCTCCTATGCTAGGAAAGCTGTTTTCATGCACTCGGTGACACAAAGTGTGTTTTCCCAATCTGAACAAGTGCATATCACAATACTATGTTGAAAACTCGTTTCAGACGTGCTTTTACAGTTAAAATGACAAATATGATGCAAATGTGTTGAAAGCTCGAAAACATGAAAATCCCTGCTTAGAAAGGTGTTACAAGTCACATATGCTCGAATGCTCTCATTTCGCTCAAAATCAATGTTCCTTGCCAAACGTTTACTTTATGCTCGGAAAAGGCGTTTGAAAACGGCTCAATGCGCTCCTGCGCTAGGAAAGCTGATTTCATGCACTCGGTGACACAAAGTGTGTTCCCACTCTGAACAAGTGCATATCACAATACTCTGTTGAAAACTCGTTTCGGACGTGCTTTTACAGTTAAAATGACAAATATGATGCAAATGTGTTGAAAGCTCGAAAACATGAAAATCCCTGCTTAGAAAGGTGTTACAAGTCACATATGCTCGAATGCTCTCATTTCGCTCAAAATCAATGTTCCTTGCCAAACGTTTACTTTATGCTCGGAAAAGGCGTTTGAAAACGGCTCAATGCGCTCCTGCGCTAGGAAAGCTGATTTCATGCACTCGGTGACACAAAGTGTGTTCCCACTCTGAACAAGTGCATATCACAATACTCTGTTGAAAACTCGTTTCGGACGTGCTTTTACAGTTAAAATGACAAATATGATGCAAATGTGTTGAAAGCTCGAAAACATGAAAATCCCTGCTTAGAAAGGTGTTACAAGTCACATATGCTCGAATGCTCTCATTTCGCTCAAAATCAATGTTCCTTGCCAAACGTTTACTTTATGCTCGGAAAAGGCGTTTGAAAACGGCTCAATGCGCTCCTGCGCTAGGAAAGCTGATTTCATGCACTCGGTGACACAAAGTGTGTTCCCACTCTGAACAAGTGCATATCACAATACTCTGTTGAAAACTCGTTTCGGACGTGCTTTTACAGTTAAAATGACAAATATGATGCAAATGTGTTGAAAGCTCGAAAACATGAAAATCCCTGCTTAGAAAGGTGTTACAAGTCACATATGCTCGAATGCTCTCATTTCGCTCAAAATCAATGTTCCTTGCCAAACGTTTACTTTATGCTCGGAAAAGGCGTTTGAAAACGGCTCAATGCGCTCCTGCGCTAGGAAAGCTGATTTCATGCACTCGGTGACACAAAGTGTGTTCCCACTCTGAACAAGTGCATATCACAATACTCTGTTGAAAACTCGTTTCGGACGTGCTTTTACAGTTAAAATGACAAATATGATGCAAATGTGTTGAAAGCTCGAAAACATGAAAATCCCTGCTTAGAAAGGTGTTACAAGTCACATATGCTCGAATGCTCTCATTTCGCTCAAAATCAATGTTCCTTGCCAAACGTTTACTTTATGCTCGGAAAAGGCGTTTGAAAACGGCTCAATGCGCTCCTGCGCTAGGAAAGCTGATTTCATGCACTCGG
Organism: Neoarius graeffei; assembly: GCF_027579695.1. NCBI lineage: Eukaryota > Metazoa > Chordata > Actinopteri > Siluriformes > Ariidae > Neoarius > Neoarius graeffei. The sequence goes on along the minus strand of NC_083576.1, from coordinate 28,706,835 downwards.
TGACACAAAGTGTGTTCCCACTCTGAACAAGTGCATATCACAATACTCTGTTGAAAACTCGTTTCGGACGTGCTTTTACAGTTAAAATGACAAATATGATGCAAATGTGTTGAAAGCTCGAAAACATGAAAATCCCTGCTTAGAAAGGTGTTACAAGTCACATATGCTCGAATGCTCTCATTTCGCTCAAAATCAATGTTCCTTGCCAAACGTTTACTTTATGCTCGGAAAAGGCGTTTGAAAACGGCTCAATGCGCTCCTGCGCTAGGAAAGCTGATTTCATGCACTCGGTGACACAAAGTGTGTTCCCACTCTGAACAAGTGCATATCACAATACTCTGTTGAAAACTCGTTTCGGACGTGCTTTTACAGTTAAAATGACAAATATGATGCAAATGTGTTGAAAGCTCGAAAACATGAAAATCCCTGCTTAGAAAGGAGTTACAAGTCACATATGCTCGAATGCTCTCATTTCGCTCAAAATCAATGTTCCTTGCCAAACGTTTACTTTATGCTCGGAAAAGGCGTTTGAAAACGGCTCAATGCGCTCCTGCGCTAGAAAAGCTGATTTCATGCACTCGGTGACACAAAGTGTGTTCCCACTCTGAACAAGTGCATATCACAATACTCTGTTGAAAACTCGTTTCGGACGTGCTTTTACAGTTAAAATGACAAATATGATGCAAATGTGTTGAAAGCTCGAAAACATGAAAATCCCTGCTTAGAAAGGTGTTACAAGTCACATATGCTCGAATGCTCTCATTTCGCTCAAAATCAATGTTCCTTGCCAAACGTTTACTTTATGCTCGGAAAAGGCGTTTGAAAACGGCTCAATGCGCTCCTGCGCTAGGAAAGCTGATTTCATGCACTCGGTGACACAAAGTGTGTTCCCACTCTGAACAAGTGCATATCACAATACTCTGTTGAAAACTCGTTTCGGACGTGCTTTTACAGTTAAAATGACAAATATGATGCAAATGTGTTGAAAGCTCGAAAACATGAAAATCCCTGCTTAGAAAGGTGTTACAAGTCACATATGCTCGAATGCTCTCATTTCGCTCAAAATCAATGTTCCTTGCCAAACGTTTACTTTATGCTCGGAAAAGGCGTTTGAAAACGGCTCAATGCGCTCCTGCGCTAGGAAAGCTGATTTCATGCACTCGGTGACACAAAGTGTGTTCCCACTCTGAACAAGTGCATATCACAATACTCTGTTGAAAACTCGTTTCGGACGTGCTTTTACAGTTAAAATGACAAATATGATGCAAATGTGTTGAAAGCTCGAAAACATGAAAATCCCTGCTTAGAAAGGTGTTACAAGTCACATATGCTCGAATGCTCTCATTTCGCTCAAAATCAATGTTCCTTGCCAAACGTTTACTTTATGCTCGGAAAAGGCGTTTGAAAACGGCTCAATGCGCTCCTGCGCTAGGAAAGCTGATTTCATGCACTCGGTGACACAAAGTGTGTTCCCACTCTGAACAAGTGCATATCACAATACTCTGTTGAAAACTCGTTTCGGACGTGCTTTTACAGTTAAAATGACAAATATGATGAAAATGTGTTGAAAGCTCGAAAAGATGAAAATCCCTGCTTAGAAAGGTGTTACAAGTCACATATGCTCGAATGCTCTCATTTCGCTCAAAATCAATGTTCCTTGCCAAACGTTTACTTTATGCTCGGAAAAGGCGTTTGAAAACGGCTCAATGCGCTCCTGCGCTAGGAAAGCTGTTTTCATGCACTCGGTGACACAAAGTGTGTTTTCCCAATCTGAACAAGTGCATATGAACAAGGTATGAACAAGGTCCAACAAAAAGAAACTTGGAAAGTTTGAGTATTTGGGATCAACTTGCATCTAGGTTATGAGAAATGTCATTGCTCTTTGAGGAAAGTGTCACTTTGTGTGCATCTTTGAGTTGTAATCTTATTCCTGATTACCCATATTGTGATACTACGGTGAAAACTCGTTTCAGACGTGCGTTTACAGTTAAAATGACAAATATGATGAAAATGTGTTGAAAGCTCGAAAACATGAAAATCCATGCTTAGACCGATGTTACAGGTCACATAATGCTCTCATTTCGCTCAAAATCAATGGTCCTTGTCAAACGTTTGCTTTATGCTCTGAAAAGGCGTTAGAAACAGACTGAAGGCGCTCCTATGCTAGGAAAGCTGTTTTCATGCACTCGGTGACACAAAGTGTGTTTTCCCAATCTGAACAAGTGCATATATCACAATACTATGTTGAAAACTCGTTTCAGACGTGCTTTTACAGTTAAAATGACAAATATGATGCAAATGTGTTGAAAGCTCGAAAAGATGAAAATCCCTGCTTAGAAAGGTGTTACAAGTCACATATGCTCGAATGCTCTCATTTCGCTCAAAATCAATGTTCCTTGCCAAACGTTTACTTTATGCTCGGAAAAGGCGTTTGAAAACGGCTCAATGCGCTCCTGCGCTAGGAAAGCTGATTTCATGCACTCGGTGACACAAAGTGTGTTCCCACTCTGAACAAGTGCATATCACAATACTCTGTTGAAAACTCGTTTCGGACGTGCTTTTACAGTTAAAATGACAAATATGATGCAAATGTGTTGAAAGCTCGAAAACATGAAAATCCCTGCTTAGAAAGGTGTTACAAGTCACATATGCTCGAATGCTCTCATTTCGCTCAAAATCAATGTTCCTTGCCAAACGTTTACTTTATGCTCGGAAAAGGCGTTTGAAAACGGCTCAATGCGCTCCTGCGCTAGGAAAGCTGATTTCATGCACTCGGTGACACAAAGTGTGTTCCCACTCTGAACAAGTGCATATCACAATACTCTGTTGAAAACTCGTTTCGGACGTGCTTTTACAGTTAAAATGACAAATATGATGAAAATGTGTTGAAAGCTCGAAAACATGAAAATCCCTGCTTAGAAAGGTGTTACAAGTCACATATGCTCGAATGCTCTCATTTCGCTCAAAATCAATGTTCCTTGCCAAACGTTTACTTTATGCTCGGAAAAGGCGTTTGAAAACGGCTCAATGCGCTCCTGCGCTAGGAAAGCTGATTTCATGCACTCGGTGACACAAAGTGTGTTCCCACTCTGAACAAGTGCATATCACAATACTCTGTTGAAAACTCGTTTCGGACGTGCTTTTACAGTTAAAATGACAAATATGATGCAAATGTGTTGAAAGCTCGAAAACATGAAAATCCCTGCTTAGAAAGGTGTTACAAGTCACATATGCTCGAATGCTCTCATTTCGCTCAAAATCAATGTTCCTTGCCAAACGTTTACTTTATGCTCGGAAAAGGCGTTTGAAAATGGCTCAATGCGCTCCTGCGCTAGGAAAGCTGATTTCATGCACTCGGTGACACAAAGTGTGTTCCCACTCTGAACAAGTGCATATCACAATACTCTGTTGAAAACTCGTTTCGGACGTGCTTTTACAGTTAAAATGACAAATATGATGCAAATGTGTTGAAAGCTCGAAAAGATGAAAATCCCTGCTTAGAAAGGTGTTACAAGTCACATATGCTCGAATGCTCTCATTTCGCTCAAAATCAATGTTCCTTGCCAAACGTTTACTTTATGCTCGGAAAAGGCGTTTGAAAACGGCTCAATGCGCTCCTGCGCTAGGAAAGCTGATTTCATGCACTCGGTGACACAAAGTGTGTTCCCACTCTGAACAAGTGCATATCACAATACTCTGTTGAAAACTCGTTTCGGACGTGCTTTTACAGTTAAAATGACAAATATGATGCAAATGTGTTGAAAGCTCGAAAACATGAAAATCCCTGCTTAGAAAGGTGTTACAAGTCACATATGCTCGAATGCTCTCATTTCGCTCAAAATCAATGTTCCTTGCCAAACGTTTACTTTATGCTCGGAAAAGGCGTTTGAAAACGGCTCAATGCGCTCCTGCGCTAGGAAAGCTGATTTCATGCACTCGGTGACACAAAGTGTGTTCCCACTCTGAACAAGTGCATATCACAATACTCTGTTGAAAACTCGTTTCGGACGTGCTTTTACAGTTAAAATGACAAATATGATGCAAATGTGTTGAAAGCTCGAAAACATGAAAATCCCTGCTTAGAAAGGTGTTACAAGTCACATATGCTCGAATGCTCTCATTTCGCTCAAAATCAATGTTCCTTGCCAAACGTTTACTTTATGCTCGGAAAAGGCGTTTGAAAACGGCTCAATGCGCTCCTGCGCTAGGAAAGCTGATTTCATGCACTCGGTGACACAAAGTGTGTTCCCACTCTGAACAAGTGCATATCACAATACTCTGTTGAAAACTCGTTTCGGACGTGCTTTTACAGTTAAAATGACAAATATGATGCAAATGTGTTGAAAGCTCGAAAACATGAAAATCCCTGCTTAGAAAGGTGTTACAAGTCACATATGCTCGAATGCTCTCATTTCGCTCAAAATCAATGTTCCTTGCCAAACGTTTACTTTATGCTCGGAAAAGGCGTTTGAAAACGGCTCAATGCGCTCCTGCGCTAGGAAAGCTGATTTCATGCACTCGGTGACACAAAGTGTGTTCCCACTCTGAACAAGTGCATATCACAATACTCTGTTGAAAACTCGTTTCGGACGTGCTTTTACAGTTAAAATGACAAATATGATGCAAATGTGTTGAAAGCTCGAAAACATGAAAATCCCTGCTTAGAAAGGTGTTACAAGTCACATATGCTCGAATGCTCTCATTTCGCTCAAAATCAATGTTCCTTGCCAAACGTTTACTTTATGCTCGGAAAAGGCGTTTGAAAACGGCTCAATGCGCTCCTGCGCTAGGAAAGCTGTTTTCATGCACTCGGTGACACAAAGTGTGTTTTCCCAATCTGAACAAGTGCATATGAACAAGGTATGAACAAGGTCCAACAAAAAGAAACTTGGAAAGTTTGAGTATTTGGGATCAACTTGCATCTAGGTTATGAGAAATGTCATTGCTCTTTGAGGAAAGTGTCACTTTGTGTGCATCTTTGAGTTGTAATCTTATTCCTGATTACCCATATTGTGATACTACGGTGAAAACTCGTTTCAGACGTGCGTTTACAGTTAAAATGACAAATATGATGAAAATGTGTTGAAAGCTCGAAAACATGAAAATCCATGCTTAGACCGATGTTACAGGTCACATAATGCTCTCATTTCGCTCAAAATCAATGGTCCTTGTCAAACGTTTGCTTTATGCTCTGAAAAGGCGTTAGAAACAGACTGAAGGCGCTCCTATGCTAGGAAAGCTGTTTTCATGCACTCGGTGACACAAAGTGTGTTTTCCCAATCTGAACAAGTGCATATATCACAATACTATGTTGAAAACTCGTTTCAGACGTGCTTTTACAGTTAAAATGACAAATATGATGCAAATGTGTTGAAAGCTCGAAAAGATGAAAATCCCTGCTTAGAAAGGTGTTACAAGTCACATATGCTCGAATGCTCTCATTTCGCTCAAAATCTATGTTCCTTGCCAAACGTTTACTTTATGCTCGGAAAAGGCGTTTGAAAACGGCTCAATGCGCTCCTGCGCTAGGAAAGCTGATTTCATGCACTCGGTGACACAAAGTGTGTTCCCACTCTGAACAAGTGCATATCACAATACTCTGTTGAAAACTCGTTTCGGACGTGCTTTTACAGTTAAAATGACAAATATGATGCAAATGTGTTGAAAGCTCGAAAACATGAAAATCCCTGCTTAGAAAGGTGTTACAAGTCACATATGCTCGAATGCTCTCATTTCGCTCAAAATCAATGTTCCTTGCCAAACGTTTACTTTATGCTCGGAAAAGGCGTTTGAAAACGGCTCAATGCGCTCCTGCGCTAGGAAAGCTGATTTCATGCACTCGGTGACACAAAGTGTGTTCCCACTCTGAACAAGTGCATATGAACAAGGTATGAACAAGGTCCAACAAAAAGAAACTTGGAAAGTTTGAGTATTTGGGATCAACTTGCATCTAGGTTATGAGAAATGTCATTGCTCTTTGAGGAAAGTGTCACTTTGTGTGCATCTTTGAGTTGTAATCTTATTCCTGATTACCCATATTGTGATACTACGGTGAAAACTCGTTTCAGACGTGCGTTTACAGTTAAAATGACAAATATGATGAAAATGTGTTGAAAGCTCGAAAACATGAAAATCCATGCTTAGACCGATGTTACAGGTCACATAATGCTCTCATTTCGCTCAAAATCAATGGTCCTTGTCAAACGTTTGCTTTATGCTCTGAAAAGGCGTTAGAAACAGACTGAAGGCGCTCCTATGCTAGGAAAGCTGTTTTCATGCACTCGGTGACACAAAGTGTGTTTTCCCAATCTGAACAAGTGCATATATCACAATACTATGTTGAAAACTCGTTTCAGACGTGCTTTTACAGTTAAAATGACAAATATGATGCAAATGTGTTGAAAGCTCGAAAAGATGAAAATCCCTGCTTAGAAAGGTGTTACAAGTCACATATGCTCGAATGCTCTCATTTCGCTCAAAATCAATGTTCCTTGCCAAACGTTTACTTTATGCTCGGAAAAGGCGTTTGAAAACGGCTCAATGCGCTCCTGCGCTAGGAAAGCTGATTTCATGCACTCGGTGACACAAAGTGTGTTCCCACTCTGAACAAGTGCATATCACAATACTCTGTTGAAAACTCGTTTCGGACGTGCTTTTACAGTTAAAATGACAAATATGATGAAAATGTGTTGAAAGCTCGAAAAGATGAAAATCCCTGCTTAGAAAGGTGTTACAAGTCACATATGCTCGAATGCTCTCATTTCGCTCAAAATCAATGTTCCTTGCCAAACGTTTACTTTATGCTCGGAAAAGGCGTTTGAAAACGGCTCAATGCGCTCCTGCGCTAGGAAAGCTGTTTTCATGCACTCGGTGACACAAAGTGTGTTTTCCCAATCTGAACAAGTGCATATGAACAAGGTATGAACAAGGTCCAACAAAAAGAAACTTGGAAAGTTTGAGTATTTGGGATCAACTTGCATCTAGGTTATGAGAAATGTCATTGCTCTTTGAGGAAAGTGTCACTTTGTGTGCATCTTTGAGTTGTAATCTTATTCCTGATTACCCATATTGTGATACTACGGTGAAAACTCGTTTCAGACGTGCGTTTACAGTTAAAATGACAAATATGATGAAAATGTGTTGAAAGCTCGAAAACATGAAAATCCATGCTTAGACCGATGTTACAGGTCACATAATGCTCTCATTTCGCTCAAAATCAATGGTCCTTGTCAAACGTTTGCTTTATGCTCTGAAAAGGCGTTAGAAACAGACTGAAGGCGCTCCTATGCTAGGAAAGCTGTTTTCATGCACTCGGTGACACAAAGTGTGTTTTCCCAATCTGAACAAGTGCATATATCACAATACTATGTTGAAAACTCGTTTCAGACGTGCTTTTACAGTTAAAATGACAAATATGATGCAAATGTGTTGAAAGCTCGAAAAGATGAAAATCCCTGCTTAGAAAGGTGTTACAAGTCACATATGCTCGAATGCTCTCATTTCGCTCAAAATCAATGTTCCTTGCCAAACGTTTACTTTATGCTCGGAAAAGGCGTTTGAAAACGGCTCAATGCGCTCCTGCGCTAGGAAAGCTGATTTCATGCACTCGGTGACACAAAGTGTGTTCCCACTCTGAACAAGTGCATATCACAATACTCTGTTGAAAACTCGTTTCGGACGTGCTTTTACAGTTAAAATGACAAATATGATGCAAATGTGTTGAAAGCTCGAAAACATGAAAATCCCTGCTTAGAAAGGTGTTACAAGTCACATATGCTCGAATGCTCTCATTTCGCTCAAAATCAATGTTCCTTGCCAAACGTTTACTTTATGCTCGGAAAAGGCGTTTGAAAACGGCTCAATGCGCTCCTGCGCTAGGAAAGCTGATTTCATGCACTCGGTGACACAAAGTGTGTTCCCACTCTGAACAAGTGCATATCACAATACTCTGTTGAAAACTCGTTTCGGACGTGCTTTTACAGTTAAAATGACAAATATGATGCAAATGTGTTGAAAGCTCGAAAACATGAAAATCCCTGCTTAGAAAGGTGTTACAAGTCACATATGCTCGAATGCTCTCATTTCGCTCAAAATCAATGTTCCTTGCCAAACGTTTACTTTATGCTCGGAAAAGGCGTTTGAAAACGGCTCAATGCGCTCCTGCGCTAGGAAAGCTGATTTCATGCACTCGGTGACACAAAGTGTGTTCCCACTCTGAACAAGTGCATATCACAATACTCTGTTGAAAACTCGTTTCGGACGTGCTTTTACAGTTAAAATGACAAATATGATGCAAATGTGTTGAAAGCTCGAAAACATGAAAATCCCTGCTTAGAAAGGTGTTACAAGTCACATATGCTCGAATGCTCTCATTTCGCTCAAAATCAATGTTCCTTGCCAAACGTTTACTTTATGCTCGGAAAAGGCGTTTGAAAACGGCTCAATGCGCTCCTGCGCTAGGAAAGCTGATTTCATGCACTCGGTGACACAAAGTGTGTTCCCACTCTGAACAAGTGCATATCACAATACTCTGTTGAAAACTCGTTTCGGACGTGCTTTTACAGTTAAAATGACAAATATGATGCAAATGTGTTGAAAGCTCGAAAACATGAAAATCCCTGCTTAGAAAGGTGTTACAAGTCACATATGCTCGAATGCTCTCATTTCGCTCAAAATCAATGTTCCTTGCCAAACGTTTACTTTATGCTCGGAAAAGGCGTTTGAAAACGGCTCAATGCGCTCCTGCGCTAGGAAAGCTGATTTCATGCACTCGGTGACACAAAGTGTGTTCCCACTCTGAACAAGTGCATATCACAATACTCTGTTGAAAACTCGTTTCGGACGTGCTTTTACAGTTAAAATGACAAATATGATGCAAATGTGTTGAAAGCTCGAAAACATGAAAATCCCTGCTTAGAAAGGTGTTACAAGTCACATATGCTCGAATGCTCTCATTTCGCTCAAAATCAATGTTCCTTGCCAAACGTTTACTTTATGCTCGGAAAAGGCGTTTGAAAACGGCTCAATGCGCTCCTGCGCTAGGAAAGCTGATTTCATGCACTCGGTGACACAAAGTGTGTTCCCACTCTGAACAAGTGCATATCACAATACTCTGTTGAAAACTCGTTTCGGACGTGCTTTTACAGTTAAAATGACAAATATGATGCAAATGTGTTGAAAGCTCGAAAACATGAAAATCCCTGCTTAGAAAGGTGTTACAAGTCACATATGCTCGAATGCTCTCATTTCGCTCAAAATCAATGTTCCTTGCCAAACGTTTACTTTATGCTCGGAAAAGGCGTTTGAAAACGGCTCAATGCGCTCCTGCGCTAGGAAAGCTGATTTCATGCACTCGGTGACACAAAGTGTGTTCCCACTCTGAACAAGTGCATATCACAATACTCTGTTGAAAACTCGTTTCGGACGTGCTTTTACAGTTAAAATGACAAATATGATGCAAATGTGTTGAAAGCTCGAAAACATGAAAATCCCTGCTTAGAAAGGTGTTACAAGTCACATATGCTCGAATGCTCTCATTTCGCTCAAAATCAATGTTCCTTGCCAAACGTTTACTTTATGCTCGGAAAAGGCGTTTGAAAACGGCTCAATGCGCTCCTGCGCTAGGAAAGCTGATTTCATGCACTCGGTGACACAAAGTGTGTTCCCACTCTGAACAAGTGCATATCACAATACTCTGTTGAAAACTCGTTTCGGACGTGCTTTTACAGTTAAAATGACAAGTATGATGCAAATGTGTTGAAAGCTCGAAAACATGAAAATCCCTGCTTAGAAAGGTGTTACAAGTCACATATGCTCGAATGCTCTCATTTCGCTCAAAATCAATGTTCCTTGCCAAACGTTTACTTTATGCTCGGAAAAGGCGTTTGAAAACGGCTCAATGCGCTCCTGCGCTAGGAAAGCTGTTTTCATGCACTCGGTGACACAAAGTGTGTTTTCCCAATCTGAACAAGTGCATATGAACAAGGTATGAACAAGGTCCAACAAAAAGAAACTTGGAAAGTTTGAGTCTTTGGGATCAACTTGCATCTAGGTTATGAGAAATGTCATTGCTCTTTGAGGAAAGTGTCACTTTGTGTGCATCTTTGAGTTGTAATCTTATTCCTGATTACTCATATTGTGATACTACGGTGAAAACTCGTTTCAGACGTGCGTTTACAGTTAAAATGACAAATATGATGAAAATGTGTTGAAAGCTCGAAAACATGAAAATCCATGCTTAGACCGATGTTACAGGTCACATAATGCTCTCATTTCGCTCAAAATCAATGGTCCTTGTCAAACGTTTGCTTTATGCTCTGAAAAGGCGTTAGAAACAGACTGAAGGCGCTCCTATGCTAGGAAAGCTGTTTTCATGCACTCGGTGACACAAAGTGTGTTTTCCCAATCTGAACAAGTGCATATATCACAATACTATGTTGAAAACTCGTTTCAGACGTGCTTTTACAGTTAAAATGACAAATATGATGCAAATGTGTTGAAAGCTCGAAAACATGAAAATCCCTGCTTAGAAAGGTGTTACAAGTCACATATGCTCGAATGCTCTCATTTCGCTCAAAATCAATGTTCCTTGCCAAACGTTTACTTTATGCTCGGAAAAGGCGTTTGAAAACGGCTCAATGCGCTCCTGCGCTAGGAAAGCTGATTTCATGCACTCGGTGACACAAAGTGTGTTCCCACTCTGAACAAGTGCATATCACAATACTCTGTTGAAAACTCGTTTCGGACGTGCTTTTACAGTTAAAATGACAAATATGATGCAAATGTGTTGAAAGCTCGAAAACATGAAAATCCCTGCTTAGAAAGGTGTTACAAGTCACATATGCTCGAATGCTCTCATTTCGCTCAAAATCAATGTTCCTTGCCAAACGTTTACTTTATGCTCGGAAAAGGCGTTTGAAAACGGCTCAATGCGCTCCTGCGCTAGGAAAGCTGATTTCATGCACTCGGTGACACAAAGTGTGTTCCCACTCTGAACAAGTGCATATCACAATACTCTGTTGAAAACTCGTTTCGGACGTGCTTTTACAGTTAAAATGACAAATATGATGCAAATGTGTTGAAAGCTCGAAAACATGAAAATCCCTGCTTAGAAAGGTGTTACAAGTCACATATGCTCGAATGCTCTCATTTCGCTCAAAATCTATGTTCCTTGCCAAACGTTTACTTTATGCTCGGAAAAGGCGTTTGAAAACGGCTCAATGCGCTCCTGCGCTAGGAAAGCTGATTTCATGCACTCGGTGACACAAAGTGTGTTCCCACTCTGAACAAGTGCATATCACAATACTCTGTTGAAAACTCGTTTCGGACGTGCTTTTACATTTAAAATGACAAATATGATGCAAATGTGTTGAAAGCTCGAAAACATGAAAATCCCTGCTTAGAAAGGTGTTACAAGTCACATATGCTCGAATGCTCTCATTTCGCTCAAAATCAATGTTCCTTGCCAAACGTTTACTTTATGCTCGGAAAAGGCGTTTGAAAACGGCTCAATGCGCTCCTGCGCTAGGAAAGCTGATTTCATGCACTCGGTGACACAAAGTGTGTTCCCACTCTGAACAAGTGCATATCACAATACTCTGTTGAAAACTCGTTTCGGACGTGCTTTTACAGTTAAAATGACAAATATGATGAAAATGTGTTGAAAGCTCGAAAACATGAAAATCCCTGCTTAGAAAGGTGTTACAAGTCACATATGCTCGAATGCTCTCATTTCGCTCAAAATCAATGTTCCTTGCCAAACGTTTACTTTATGCTCGGAAAAGGCGTTTGAAAACGGCTCAATGCGCTCCTGCGCTAGGAAAGCTGTTTTCATGCACTCGGTGACACAAAGTGTGTTTTCCCAATCTGAACAAGTGCATATGAACAAGGTATGAACAAGGTCCAACAAAAAGAAACTTGGAAAGTTTGAGTATTTGGGATCAACTTGCATCTAGGTTATGAGAAATGTCATTGCTCTTTGCGGAAAGTGTCACTTTGTGTGCATCTTTGAGTTGTAATCTTATTCCTGATTACCCATATTGTGATACTACGGTGAAAACTCGTTTCAGACGTGCGTTTACAGTTAAAATGACAAATATGATGAAAATGTGTTGAAAGCTCGAAAACATGAAAATCCATGCTTAGACCGATGTTACAGGTCACATAATGCTCTCATTTCGCTCAAAATCAATGGTCCTTGTCAAACGTTTGCTTTATGCTCTGAAAAGGCGTTAGAAACAGACTGAAGGCGCTCCTATGCTAGGAAAGCTGTTTTCATGCACTCGGTGACACAAAGTGTGTTTTCCCAATCTGAACAAGTGCATATATCACAATACTATGTTGAAATCTCGTTTCAGACGTGCTTTTACAGTTAAAATGACAAATATGATGCAAATGTGTTGAAAGCTCGAAAACATGAAAATCCCTGCTTAGAAAGGTGTTACAAGTCACATATGCTCGAATGCTCTCATTTCGCTCAAAATCAATGTTCCTTGCCAAACGTTTACTTTATGCTCGGAAAAGGCGTTTGAAAACGGCTCAATGCGCTCCTGCGCTAGGAAAGCTGATTTCATGCACTCGGTGACACAAAGTGTGTTCCCACTCTGAACAAGTGCATATCACAATACTCTGTTGAAAACTCGTTTCGGACGTGCTTTTACAGTTAAAATGACAAATATGATGCAAATGTGTTGAAAGCTCGAAAACATGAAAATCCCTGCTTAGAAAGGTGTTACAAGTCACATATGCTCGAATGCTCTCATTTCGCTCAAAATCAATGTTCCTTGCCAAACGTTTACTTTATGCTCGGAAAAGGCGTTTGAAAACGGCTCAATGCGCTCCTGCGCTAGGAAAGCTGATTTCATGCACTCGGTGACACAAAGTGTGTTCCCACTCTGAACAAGTGCATATCACAATACTCTGTTGAAAACTCGTTTCGGACGTGCTTTTACAGTTAAAATGACAAATATGATGAAAATGTGTTGAAAGCTCAAAAAGATGAAAATCCCTGCTTAGAAAGGTGTTACAAGTCACATATGCTCGAATGCTCTCATTTCGCTCAAAATCAATGTTCCTTGCCAAACGTTTACTTTATGCTCGGAAAAGGCGTTTGAAAACGGCTCAATGCGCTCCTGCGCTAGGAAAGCTGATTTCATGCACTCGGTGACACAAAGTGTGTTCCCACTCTGAACAAGTGCATATGAACAAGGTATGAACAAGGTCCAACAAAAAGAAACTTGGAAAGTTTGAGTATTTGGGATCAACTTGCATCTAGGTTATGAGAAATGTCATTGCTCTTTGAGGAAAGTGTCACTTTGTGTGCATCTTTGAGTTGTAATCTTATTCCTGATTACCCATATTGTGATACTACGGTGAAAACTCGTTTCAGACGTGCGTTTACAGTTAAAATGACAAATATGATGAAAATGTGTTGAAAGCTCGAAAACATGAAAATCCATGCTTAGACCGATGTTACAGGTCACATAATGCTCTCATTTCGCTCAAAATCAATGGTCCTTGTCAAACGTTTGCTTTATGCTCTGAAAAGGCGTTAGAAACAGACTGAAGGCGCTCCTATGCTAGGAAAGCTGTTTTCATGCACTCGGTGACACAAAGTGTGTTTTCCCAATCTGAACAAGTGCATATATCACAATACTATGTTGAAAACTCGTTTCAGACGTGCTTTTACAGTTAAAATGACAAATATGATGCAAATGTGTTGAAAGCTCGAAAAGATGAAAATCCCTGCTTAGAAAGGTGTTACAAGTCACATATGCTCGAATGCTCTCATTTCGCTCAAAATCAATGTTCCTTGCCAAACGTTTACTTTATGCTCGGAAAAGGCGTTTGAAAACGGCTCAATGCGCTCCTGCGCTAGGAAAGCTGATTTCATGCACTCGGTGACACAAAGTGTGTTCCCACTCTGAACAAGTGCATATCACAATACTCTGTTGAAAACTCGTTTCGGACGTGCTTTTACAGTTAAAATGACAAATATGATGAAAATGTGTTGAAAGCTCGAAAAGATGAAAATCCCTGCTTAGAAAGGTGTTACAAGTCACATATGCTCGAATGCTCTCATTTCGCTCAAAATCAATGTTCCTTGCCAAACGTTTACTTTATGCTCGGAAAAGGCGTTTGAAAACGGCTCAATGCGCTCCTGCGCTAGGAAAGCTGTTTTCATGCACTCGGTGACACAAAGTGTGTTTTCCCAATCTGAACAAGTGCATATGAACAAGGTATGAACAAGGTCCAACAAAAAGAAACTTGGAAAGTTTGAGTATTTGGGATCAACTTGCATCTAGGTTATGAGAAATGTCATTGCTCTTTGAGGAAAGTGTCACTTTGTGTGCATCTTTGAGTTGTAATCTTATTCCTGATTACCCATATTGTGATACTACGGTGAAAACTCGTTTCAGACGTGCGTTTACAGTTAAAATGACAAATATGATGAAAATGTGTTGAAAGCTCGAAAACATGAAAATCCATGCTTAGACCGATGTTACAGGTCACATAATGCTCTCATTTCGCTCAAAATCAATGGTCCTTGTCAAACGTTTGCTTTATGCTCTGAAAAGGCGTTAGAAACAGACTGAAGGCGCTCCTATGCTAGGAAAGCTGTTTTCATGCACTCGGTGACACAAAGTGTGTTTTCCCAATCTGAACAAGTGCATATATCACAATACTATGTTGAAAACTCGTTTCAGACGTGCTTTTACAGTTAAAATGACAAATATGATGCAAATGTGTTGAAAGCTCGAAAAGATGAAAATCCCTGCTTAGAAAGGTGTTACAAGTCACATATGCTCGAATGCTCTCATTTCGCTCAAAATCAATGTTCCTTGCCAAACGTTTACTTTATGCTCGGAAAAGGCGTTTGAAAACGGCTCAATGCGCTCCTGCGCTAGGAAAGCTGATTTCATGCACTCGGTGACACAAAGTGTGTTCCCACTCTGAACAAGTGCATATCACAATACTCTGTTGAAAACTCGTTTCGGACGTGCTTTTACAGTTAAAATGACAAATATGATGCAAATGTGTTGAAAGCTCGAAAACATGAAAATCCCTGCTTAGAAAGGTGTTACAAGTCACATATGCTCGAATGCTCTCATTTCGCTCAAAATCAATGTTCCTTGCCAAACGTTTACTTTATGCTCGGAAAAGGCGTTTGAAAACGGCTCAATGCGCTCCTGCGCTAGGAAAGCTGATTTCATGCACTCGGTGACACAAAGTGTGTTCCCACTCTGAACAAGTGCATATCACAATACTCTGTTGAAAACTCGTTTCGGACGTGCTTTTACAGTTAAAATGACAAATATGATGCAAATGTGTTGAAAGCTCGAAAACATGAAAATCCCTGCTTAGAAAGGTGTTACAAGTCACATATGCTCGAATGCTCTCATTTCGCTCAAAATCAATGTTCCTTGCCAAACGTTTACTTTATGCTCGGAAAAGGCGTTTGAAAACGGCTCAATGCGCTCCTGCGCTAGGAAAGCTGATTTCATGCACTCGGTGACACAAAGTGTGTTCCCACTCTGAACAAGTGCATATCACAATACTCTGTTGAAAACTCGTTTCGGACGTGCTTTTACAGTTAAAATGACAAATATGATGCAAATGTGTTGAAAGCTCGAAAACATGAAAATCCCTGCTTAGAAAGGTGTTACAAGTCACATATGCTCGAATGCTCTCATTTCGCTCAAAATCAATGTTCCTTGCCAAACGTTTACTTTATGCTCGGAAAAGGCGTTTGAAAACGGCTCAATGCGCTCCTGCGCTAGGAAAGCTGATTTCATGCACTCGGTGACACAAAGTGTGTTCCCACTCTGAACAAGTGCATATCACAATACTCTGTTGAAAACTCGTTTCGGACGTGCTTTTACAGTTAAAATGACAAATATGATGCAAATGTGTTGAAAGCTCGAAAACATGAAAATCCCTGCTTAGAAAGGTGTTACAAGTCACATATGCTCGAATGCTCTCATTTCGCTCAAAATCAATGTTCCTTGCCAAACGTTTACTTTATGCTCGGAAAAGGCGTTTGAAAACGGCTCAATGCGCTCCTGCGCTAGGAAAGCTGATTTCATGCACTCGGTGACACAAAGTGTGTTCCCACTCTGAACAAGTGCATATCACAATACTCTGTTGAAAACTCGTTTCGGACGTGCTTTTACAGTTAAAATGACAAATATGATGAAAATGTGTTGAAAGCTCGAAAACATGAAAATCCCTGCTTAGAAAGGTGTTACAAGTCACATATGCTCGAATGCTCTCATTTCGCTCAAAATCAATGTTCCTTGCCAAACGTTTACTTTATGCTCGGAAAAGGCGTTTGAAAACGGCTCAATGCGCTCCTGCGCTAGGAAAGCTGATTTCATGCACTCGGTGACACAAAGTGTGTTCCCACTCTGAACAAGTGCATATCACAATACTCTGTTGAAAACTCGTTTCGGACGTGCTTTTACAGTTAAAATGACAAATATGATGCAAATGTGTTGAAAGCTCGAAAACATGAAAATCCCTGCTTAGAAAGGTGTTACAAGTCACATATGCTCGAATGCTCTCATTTCGCTCAAAATCAATGTTCCTTGCCAAACGTTTACTTTATGCTCGGAAAAGGCGTTTGAAAACGGCTCAATGCGCTCCTGCGCTAGGAAAGCTGATTTCATGCACTCGGTGACACAAAGTGTGTTCCCACTCTGAACAAGTGCATATCACAATACTCTGTTGAAAACTCGTTTCGGACGTGCTTTTACAGTTAAAATGACAAATATGATGAAAATGTGTTGAAAGCTCGAAAAGATGAAAATCCCTGCTTAGAAAGGTGTTACAAGTCACATATGCTCGAATGCTCTCATTTCGCTCAAAATCAATGTTCCTTGCCAAACGTTTACTTTATGCTCGGAAAAGGCGTTTGAAAACGGCTCAATGCGCTCCTGCGCTAGGAAAGCTGATTTCATGCACTCGGTGACACAAAGTGTGTTCCCACTCTGAACAAGTGCATATCACAATACTCTGTTGAAAACTCGTTTCGGACGTGCTTTTACAGTTAAAATGACAAATATGATGCAAATGTGTTGAAAGCTCGAAAACATGAAAATCCCTGCTTAGAAAGGTGTTACAAGTCACATATGCTCGAATGCTCTCATTTCGCTCAAAATCAATGTTCCTTGCCAAACGTTTACTTTATGCTCGGAAAAGGCGTTTGAAAACGGCTCAATGCGCTCCTGCGCTAGGAAAGCTGATTTCATGCACTCGGTGACACAAAGTGTGTTCCCACTCTGAACAAGTGCATATCACAATACTCTGTTGAAAACTCGTTTCGGACGTGCTTTTACAGTTAAAATGACAAATATGATGCAAATGTGTTGAAAGCTCGAAAACATGAAAATCCCTGCTTAGAAAGGTGTTACAAGTCACATATGCTCGAATGCTCTCATTTCGCTCAAAATCAATGTTCCTTGCCAAACGTTTACTTTATGCTCGGAAAAGGCGTTTGAAAACGGCTCAATGCGCTCCTGCGCTAGGAAAGCTGATTTCATGCACTCGGTGACACAAAGTGTGTTCCCACTCTGAACAAGTGCATATCACAATACTCTGTTGAAAACTCGTTTCGGACGTGCTTTTACAGTTAAAATGACAAATATGATGCAAATGTGTTGAAAGCTCGAAAACATGAAAATCCCTGCTTAGAAAGGTGTTACAAGTCACATATGCTCGAATGCTCTCATTTCGCTCAAAATCAATGTTCCTTGCCAAACGTTTACTTTATGCTCGGAAAAGGCGTTTGAAAACGGCTCAATGCGCTCCTGCGCTAGGAAAGCTGATTTCATGCACTCGGTGACACAAAGTGTGTTCCCACTCTGAACAAGTGCATATCACAATACTCTGTTGAAAACTCGTTTCGGACGTGCTTTTACAGTTAAAATGACAAGTATGATGCAAATGTGTTGAAAGCTCGAAAACATGAAAATCCCTGCTTAGAAAGGTGTTACAAGTCACATATGCTCGAATGCTCTCATTTCGCTCAAAATCAATGTTCCTTGCCAAACGTTTACTTTATGCTCGGAAAAGGCGTTTGAAAACGGCTCAATGCGCTCCTGCGCTAGGAAAGCTGTTTTCATGCACTCGGTGACACAAAGTGTGTTTTCCCAATCTGAACAAGTGCATATGAACAAGGTATGAACAAGGTCCAACAAAAAGAAACTTGGAAAGTTTGAGTCTTTGGGATCAACTTGCATCTAGGTTATGAGAAATGTCATTGCTCTTTGAGGAAAGTGTCACTTTGTGTGCATCTTTGAGTTGTAATCTTATTCCTGATTACCCATATTGTGATACTACGGTGAAAACTCGTTTCAGACGTGCGTTTACAGTTAAAATGACAAATATGATGAAAATGTGTTGAAAGCTCGAAAACATGAAAATCCATGCTTAGACCGATGTTACAGGTCACATAATGCTCTCATTTCGCTCAAAATCAATGGTCCTTGTCAAACGTTTGCTTTATGCTCTGAAAAGGCGTTAGAAACAGACTGAAGGCGCTCCTATGCTAGGAAAGCTGTTTTCATGCACTCGGTGACACAAAGTGTGTTTTCCCAATCTGAACAAGTGCATATATCACAATACTATGTTGAAAACTCGTTTCAGACGTGCTTTTACAGTTAAAATGACAAATATGATGCAAATGTGTTGAAAGCTCGAAAAGATGAAAATCCCTGCTTAGAAAGGTGTTACAAGTCACATATGCTCGAATGCTCTCATTTCGCTCAAAATCAATGTTCCTTGCCAAACGTTTACTTTATGCTCGGAAAAGGCGTTTGAAAACGGCTCAATGCGCTCCTGCGCTAGGAAAGCTGATTTCATGCACTCGGTGACACAAAGTGTGTTCCCACTCTGAACAAGTGCATATCACAATACTCTGTTGAAAACTCGTTTCGGACGTGCTTTTACAGTTAAAATGACAAATATGATGCAAATGTGTTGAAAGCTCGAAAACATGAAAATCCCTGCTTAGAAAGGTGTTACAAGTCACATATGCTCGAATGCTCTCATTTCGCTCAAAATCAATGTTCCTTGCCAAACGTTTACTTTATGCTCGGAAAAGGCGTTTGAAAACGGCTCAATGCGCTCCTGCGCTAGGAAAGCTGATTTCATGCACTCGGTGACACAAAGTGTGTTCCCACTCTGAACAAGTGCATATCACAATACTCTGTTGAAAACTCGTTTCGGACGTGCTTTTACAGTTAAAATGACAAATATGATGCAAATGTGTTGAAAGCTCGAAAACATGAAAATCCCTGCTTAGAAAGGTGTTACAAGTCACATATGCTCGAATGCTCTCATTTCGCTCAAAATCTATGTTCCTTGCCAAACGTTTACTTTATGCTCGGAAAAGGCGTTTGAAAACGGCTCAATGCGCTCCTGCGCTAGGAAAGCTGATTTCATGCACTCGGTGACACAAAGTGTGTTCCCACTCTGAACAAGTGCATATCACAATACTCTGTTGAAAACTCGTTTCGGACGTGCTTTTACAGTTAAAATGACAAATATGATGCAAATGTGTTGAAAGCTCGAAAACATGAAAATCCCTGCTTAGAAAGGTGTTACAAGTCACATATGCTCGAATGCTCTCATTTCGCTCAAAATCAATGTTCCTTGCCAAACGTTTACTTTATGCTCGGAAAAGGCGTTTGAAAACGGCTCAATGCGCTCCTGCGCTAGGAAAGCTGATTTCATGCACTCGGTGACACAAAGTGTGTTCCCACTCTGAACAAGTGCATATCACAATACTCTGTTGAAAACTCGTTTCGGACGTGCTTTTACAGTTAAAATGACAAATATGATGAAAATGTGTTGAAAGCTCGAAAACATGAAAATCCCTGCTTAGAAAGGTGTTACAAGTCACATATGCTCGAATGCTCTCATTTCGCTCAAAATCAATGTTCCTTGCCAAACGTTTACTTTATGCTCGGAAAAGGCGTTTGAAAACGGCTCAATGCGCTCCTGCGCTAGGAAAGCTGTTTTCATGCACTCGGTGACACAAAGTGTGTTTTCCCAATCTGAACAAGTGCATATGAACAAGGTATGAACAAGGTCCAACAAAAAGAAACTTGGAAAGTTTGAGTATTTGGGATCAACTTGCATCTAGGTTATGAGAAATGTCATTGCTCTTTGCGGAAAGTGTCACTTTGTGTGCATCTTTGAGTTGTAATCTTATTCCTGATTACCCATATTGTGATACTACGGTGAAAACTCGTTTCAGACGTGCGTTTACAGTTAAAATGACAAATATGATGAAAATGTGTTGAAAGCTCGAAAACATGAAAATCCATGCTTAGACCGATGTTACAGGTCACATAATGCTCTCATTTCGCTCAAAATCAATGGTCCTTGTCAAACGTTTGCTTTATGCTCTGAAAAGGCGTTAGAAACAGACTGAAGGCGCTCCTATGCTAGGAAAGCTGTTTTCATGCACTCGGTGACACAAAGTGTGTTTTCCCAATCTGAACAAGTGCATATATCACAATACTATGTTGAAATCTCGTTTCAGACGTGCTTTTACAGTTAAAATGACAAATATGATGCAAATGTGTTGAAAGCTCGAAAACATGAAAATCCCTGCTTAGAAAGGTGTTACAAGTCACATATGCTCGAATGCTCTCATTTCGCTCAAAATCAATGTTCCTTGCCAAACGTTTACTTTATGCTCGGAAAAGGCGTTTGAAAACGGCTCAATGCGCTCCTGCGCTAGGAAAGCTGATTTCATGCACTCGGTGACACAAAGTGTGTTCCCACTCTGAACAAGTGCATATCACAATACTCTGTTGAAAACTCGTTTCGGACGTGCTTTTACAGTTAAAATGACAAATATGATGCAAATGTGTTGAAAGCTCGAAAACATGAAAATCCCTGCTTAGAAAGGTGTTACAAGTCACATATGCTCGAATGCTCTCATTTCGCTCAAAATCAATGTTCCTTGCCAAACGTTTACTTTATGCTCGGAAAAGGCGTTTGAAAACGGCTCAATGCGCTCCTGCGCTAGGAAAGCTGATTTCATGCACTCGGTGACACAAAGTGTGTTCCCACTCTGAACAAGTGCATATCACAATACTCTGTTGAAAACTCGTTTCGGACGTGCTTTTACAGTTAAAATGACAAATATGATGAAAATGTGTTGAAAGCTCAAAAAGATGAAAATCCCTGCTTAGAAAGGTGTTACAAGTCACATATGCTCGAATGCTCTCATTTCGCTCAAAATCAATGTTCCTTGCCAAACGTTTACTTTATGCTCGGAAAAGGCGTTTGAAAACGGCTCAATGCGCTCCTGCGCTAGGAAAGCTGATTTCATGCACTCGGTGACACAAAGTGTGTTCCCACTCTGAACAAGTGCATATGAACAAGGTATGAACAAGGTCCAACAAAAAGAAACTTGGAAAGTTTGAGTATTTGGGATCAACTTGCATCTAGGTTATGAGAAATGTCATTGCTCTTTGAGGAAAGTGTCACTTTGTGTGCATCTTTGAGTTGTAATCTTATTCCTGATTACCCATATTGTGATACTACGGTGAAAACTCGTTTCAGACGTGCGTTTACAGTTAAAATGACAAATATGATGAAAATGTGTTGAAAGCTCGAAAACATGAAAATCCATGCTTAGACCGATGTTACAGGTCACATAATGCTCTCATTTCGCTCAAAATCAATGGTCCTTGTCAAACGTTTGCTTTATGCTCTGAAAAGGCGTTAGAAACAGACTGAAGGCGCTCCTATGCTAGGAAAGCTGTTTTCATGCACTCGGTGACACAAAGTGTGTTTTCCCAATCTGAACAAGTGCATATATCACAATACTATGTTGAAAACTCGTTTCAGACGTGCTTTTACAGTTAAAATGACAAATATGATGCAAATGTGTTGAAAGCTCGAAAAGATGAAAATCCCTGCTTAGAAAGGTGTTACAAGTCACATATGCTCGAATGCTCTCATTTCGCTCAAAATCAATGTTCCTTGCCAAACGTTTACTTTATGCTCGGAAAAGGCGTTTGAAAACGGCTCAATGCGCTCCTGCGCTAGGAAAGCTGATTTCATGCACTCGGTGACACAAAGTGTGTTCCCACTCTGAACAAGTGCATATCACAATACTCTGTTGAAAACTCGTTTCGGACGTGCTTTTACAGTTAAAATGACAAATATGATGAAAATGTGTTGAAAGCTCGAAAAGATGAAAATCCCTGCTTAGAAAGGTGTTACAAGTCACATATGCTCGAATGCTCTCATTTCGCTCAAAATCAATGTTCCTTGCCAAACGTTTACTTTATGCTCGGAAAAGGCGTTTGAAAACGGCTCAATGCGCTCCTGCGCTAGGAAAGCTGTTTTCATGCACTCGGTGACACAAAGTGTGTTTTCCCAATCTGAACAAGTGCATATGAACAAGGTATGAACAAGGTCCAACAAAAAGAAACTTGGAAAGTTTGAGTATTTGGGATCAACTTGCATCTAGGTTATGAGAAATGTCATTGCTCTTTGAGGAAAGTGTCACTTTGTGTGCATCTTTGAGTTGTAATCTTATTCCTGATTACCCATATTGTGATACTACGGTGAAAACTCGTTTCAGACGTGCGTTTACAGTTAAAATGACAAATATGATGAAAATGTGTTGAAAGCTCGAAAACATGAAAATCCATGCTTAGACCGATGTTACAGGTCACATAATGCTCTCATTTCGCTCAAAATCAATGGTCCTTGTCAAACGTTTGCTTTATGCTCTGAAAAGGCGTTAGAAACAGACTGAAGGCGCTCCTATGCTAGGAAAGCTGTTTTCATGCACTCGGTGACACAAAGTGTGTTTTCCCAATCTGAACAAGTGCATATATCACAATACTATGTTGAAAACTCGTTTCAGACGTGCTTTTACAGTTAAAATGACAAATATGATGCAAATGTGTTGAAAGCTCGAAAAGATGAAAATCCCTGCTTAGAAAGGTGTTACAAGTCACATATGCTCGAATGCTCTCATTTCGCTCAAAATCAATGTTCCTTGCCAAACGTTTACTTTATGCTCGGAAAAGGCGTTTGAAAACGGCTCAATGCGCTCCTGCGCTAGGAAAGCTGATTTCATGCACTCGGTGACACAAAGTGTGTTCCCACTCTGAACAAGTGCATATCACAATACTCTGTTGAAAACTCGTTTCGGACGTGCTTTTACAGTTAAAATGACAAATATGATGCAAATGTGTTGAAAGCTCGAAAACATGAAAATCCCTGCTTAGAAAGGTGTTACAAGTCACATATGCTCGAATGCTCTCATTTCGCTCAAAATCAATGTTCCTTGCCAAACGTTTACTTTATGCTCGGAAAAGGCGTTTGAAAACGGCTCAATGCGCTCCTGCGCTAGGAAAGCTGATTTCATGCACTCGGTGACACAAAGTGTGTTCCCACTCTGAACAAGTGCATATCACAATACTCTGTTGAAAACTCGTTTCGGACGTGCTTTTACAGTTAAAATGACAAATATGATGCAAATGTGTTGAAAGCTCGAAAACATGAAAATCCCTGCTTAGAAAGGTGTTACAAGTCACATATGCTCGAATGCTCTCATTTCGCTCAAAATCAATGTTCCTTGCCAAACGTTTACTTTATGCTCGGAAAAGGCGTTTGAAAACGGCTCAATGCGCTCCTGCGCTAGGAAAGCTGATTTCATGCACTCGGTGACACAAAGTGTGTTCCCACTCTGAACAAGTGCATATCACAATACTCTGTTGAAAACTCGTTTCGGACGTGCTTTTACAGTTAAAATGACAAATATGATGCAAATGTGTTGAAAGCTCGAAAACATGAAAATCCCTGCTTAGAAAGGTGTTACAAGTCACATATGCTCGAATGCTCTCATTTCGCTCAAAATCAATGTTCCTTGCCAAACGTTTACTTTATGCTCGGAAAAGGCGTTTGAAAACGGCTCAATGCGCTCCTGCGCTAGGAAAGCTGATTTCATGCACTCGGTGACACAAAGTGTGTTCCCACTCTGAACAAGTGCATATCACAATACTCTGTTGAAAACTCGTTTCGGACGTGCTTTTACAGTTAAAATGACAAATATGATGCAAATGTGTTGAAAGCTCGAAAACATGAAAATCCCTGCTTAGAAAGGTGTTACAAGTCACATATGCTCGAATGCTCTCATTTCGCTCAAAATCAATGTTCCTTGCCAAACGTTTACTTTATGCTCGGAAAAGGCGTTTGAAAACGGCTCAATGCGCTCCTGCGCTAGGAAAGCTGATTTCATGCACTCGGTGACACAAAGTGTGTTCCCACTCTGAACAAGTGCATATCACAATACTCTGTTGAAAACTCGTTTCGGACGTGCTTTTACAGTTAAAATGACAAATATGATGAAAATGTGTTGAAAGCTCGAAAACATGAAAATCCCTGCTTAGAAAGGTGTTACAAGTCACATATGCTCGAATGCTCTCATTTCGCTCAAAATCAATGTTCCTTGCCAAACGTTTACTTTATGCTCGGAAAAGGCGTTTGAAAACGGCTCAATGCGCTCCTGCGCTAGGAAAGCTGATTTCATGCACTCGGTGACACAAAGTGTGTTCCCACTCTGAACAAGTGCATATCACAATACTCTGTTGAAAACTCGTTTCGGACGTGCTTTTACAGTTAAAATGACAAATATGATGCAAATGTGTTGAAAGCTCGAAAACATGAAAATCCCTGCTTAGAAAGGTGTTACAAGTCACATATGCTCGAATGCTCTCATTTCGCTCAAAATCAATGTTCCTTGCCAAACGTTTACTTTATGCTCGGAAAAGGCGTTTGAAAACGGCTCAATGCGCTCCTGCGCTAGGAAAGCTGATTTCATGCACTCGGTGACACAAAGTGTGTTCCCACTCTGAACAAGTGCATATCACAATACTCTGTTGAAAACTCGTTTCGGACGTGCTTTTACAGTTAAAATGACAAATATGATGAAAATGTGTTGAAAGCTCGAAAAGATGAAAATCCCTGCTTAGAAAGGTGTTACAAGTCACATATGCTCGAATGCTCTCATTTCGCTCAAAATCAATGTTCCTTGCCAAACGTTTACTTTATGCTCGGAAAAGGCGTTTGAAAACGGCTCAATGCGCTCCTGCGCTAGGAAAGCTGTTTTCATGCACTCGGTGACACAAAGTGTGTTTTCCCAATCTGAACAAGTGCATATGAACAAGGTATGAACAAGGTCCAACAAAAAGAAACTTGGAAAGTTTGAGTATTTGGGATCAACTTGCATCTAGGTTATGAGAAATGTCATTGCTCTTTGAGGAAAGTGTCACTTTGTGTGCATCTTTGAGTTGTAATCTTATTCCTGATTACCCATATTGTGATACTACGGTGAAAACTCGTTTCAGACGTGCGTTTACAGTTAAAATGACAAATATGATGAAAATGTGTTGAAAGCTCGAAAACATGAAAATCCATGCTTAGACCGATGTTACAGGTCACATAATGCTCTCATTTCGCTCAAAATCAATGGTCCTTGTCAAACGTTTGCTTTATGCTCTGAAAAGGCGTTAGAAACAGACTGAAGGCGCTCCTATGCTAGGAAAGCTGTTTTCATGCACTCGGTGACACAAAGTGTGTTTTCCCAATCTGAACAAGTGCATATATCACAATACTATGTTGAAAACTCGTTTCAGACGTGCTTTTACAGTTAAAATGACAAATATGATGCAAATGTGTTGAAAGCTCGAAAAGATGAAAATCCCTGCTTAGAAAGGTGTTACAAGTCACATATGCTCGAATGCTCTCATTTCGCTCAAAATCAATGTTCCTTGCCAAACGTTTACTTTATGCTCGGAAAAGGCGTTTGAAAACGGCTCAATGCGCTCCTGCGCTAGGAAAGCTGATTTCATGCACTCGGTGACACAAAGTGTGTTCCCACTCTGAACAAGTGCATATCACAATACTCTGTTGAAAACTCGTTTCGGACGTGCTTTTACAGTTAAAATGACAAATATGATGCAAATGTGTTGAAAGCTCGAAAACATGAAAATCCCTGCTTAGAAAGGTGTTACAAGTCACATATGCTCGAATGCTCTCATTTCGCTCAAAATCAATGTTCCTTGCCAAACGTTTACTTTATGCTCGGAAAAGGCGTTTGAAAACGGCTCAATGCGCTCCTGCGCTAGGAAAGCTGATTTCATGCACTCGGTGACACAAAGTGTGTTCCCACTCTGAACAAGTGCATATCACAATACTCTGTTGAAAACTCGTTTCGGACGTGCTTTTACAGTTAAAATGACAAATATGATGCAAATGTGTTGAAAGCTCGAAAACATGAAAATCCCTGCTTAGAAAGGTGTTACAAGTCACATATGCTCGAATGCTCTCATTTCGCTCAAAATCAATGTTCCTTGCCAAACGTTTACTTTATGCTCGGAAAAGGCGTTTGAAAACGGCTCAATGCGCTCCTGCGCTAGGAAAGCTGATTTCATGCACTCGGTGACACAAAGTGTGTTCCCACTCTGAACAAGTGCATATCACAATACTCTGTTGAAAACTCGTTTCGGACGTGCTTTTACAGTTAAAATGACAAATATGATGCAAATGTGTTGAAAGCTCGAAAACATGAAAATCCCTGCTTAGAAAGGTGTTACAAGTCACATATGCTCGAATGCTCTCATTTCGCTCAAAATCAATGTTCCTTGCCAAACGTTTACTTTATGCTCGGAAAAGGCGTTTGAAAACGGCTCAATGCGCTCCTGCGCTAGGAAAGCTGATTTCATGCACTCGGTGACACAAAGTGTGTTCCCACTCTGAACAAGTGCATATCACAATACTCTGTTGAAAACTCGTTTCGGACGTGCTTTTACAGTTAAAATGACAAATATGATGAAAATGTGTTGAAAGCTCGAAAACATGAAAATCCCTGCTTAGAAAGGTGTTACAAGTCACATATGCTCGAATGCTCTCATTTCGCTCAAAATCAATGTTCCTTGCCAAACGTTTACTTTATGCTCGGAAAAGGCGTTTGAAAACGGCTCAATGCGCTCCTGCGCTAGGAAAGCTGTTTTCATGCACTCGGTGACACAAAGTGTGTTTTCCCAATCTGAACAAGTGCATATGAACAAGGTATGAACAAGGTCCAACAAAAAGAAACTTGGAAAGTTTGAGTATTTGGGATCAACTTGCATCTAGGTTATGAGAAATGTCATTGCTCTTTGCGGAAAGTGTCACTTTGTGTGCATCTTTGAGTTGTAATCTTATTCCTGATTACCCATATTGTGATACTACGGTGAAAACTCGTTTCAGACGTGCGTTTACAGTTAAAATGACAAATATGATGAAAATGTGTTGAAAGCTCGAAAACATGAAAATCCATGCTTAGACCGATGTTACAGGTCACATAATGCTCTCATTTCGCTCAAAATCAATGGTCCTTGTCAAACGTTTGCTTTATGCTCTGAAAAGGCGTTAGAAACAGACTGAAGGCGCTCCTATGCTAGGAAAGCTGTTTTCATGCACTCGGTGACACAAAGTGTGTTTTCCCAATCTGAACAAGTGCATATATCACAATACTATGTTGAAAACTCGTTTCAGACGTGCTTTTACAGTTAAAATGACAAATATGATGCAAATGTGTTGAAAGCTCGAAAAGATGAAAATCCCTGCTTAGAAAGGTGTTACAAGTCACATATGCTCGAATGCTCTCATTTCGCTCAAAATCAATGTTCCTTGCCAAACGTTTACTTTATGCTCGGAAAAGGCGTTTGAAAACGGCTCAATGCGCTCCTGCGCTAGGAAAGCTGATTTCATGCACTCGGTGACACAAAGTGTGTTCCCACTCTGAACAAGTGCATATCACAATACTCTGTTGAAAACTCGTTTCGGACGTGCTTTTACAGTTAAAATGACAAATATGATGAAAATGTGTTGAAAGCTCGAAAAGATGAAAATCCCTGCTTAGAAAGGTGTTACAAGTCACATATGCTCGAATGCTCTCATTTCGCTCAAAATCAATGTTCCTTGCCAAACGTTTACTTTATGCTCGGAAAAGGCGTTTGAAAACGGCTCAATGCGCTCCTGCGCTAGGAAAGCTGTTTTCATGCACTCGGTGACACAAAGTGTGTTTTCCCAATCTGAACAAGTGCATATGAACAAGGTATGAACAAGGTCCAACAAAAAGAAACTTGGAAAGTTTGAGTATTTGGGATCAACTTGCATCTAGGTTATGAGAAATGTCATTGCTCTTTGAGGAAAGTGTCACTTTGTGTGCATCTTTGAGTTGTAATCTTATTCCTGATTACCCATATTGTGATACTACGGTGAAAACTCGTTTCAGACGTGCGTTTACAGTTAAAATGACAAATATGATGAAAATGTGTTGAAAGCTCGAAAACATGAAAATCCATGCTTAGACCGATGTTACAGGTCACATAATGCTCTCATTTCGCTCAAAATCAATGGTCCTTGTCAAACGTTTGCTTTATGCTCTGAAAAGGCGTTAGAAACAGACTGAAGGCGCTCCTATGCTAGGAAAGCTGTTTTCATGCACTCGGTGACACAAAGTGTGTTTTCCCAATCTGAACAAGTGCATATATCACAATACTATGTTGAAAACTCGTTTCAGACGTGCTTTTACAGTTAAAATGACAAATATGATGCAAATGTGTTGAAAGCTCGAAAAGATGAAAATCCCTGCTTAGAAAGGTGTTACAAGTCACATATGCTCGAATGCTCTCATTTCGCTCAAAATCAATGTTCCTTGCCAAACGTTTACTTTATGCTCGGAAAAGGCGTTTGAAAACGGCTCAATGCGCTCCTGCGCTAGGAAAGCTGATTTCATGCACTCGGTGACACAAAGTGTGTTCCCACTCTGAACAAGTGCATATCACAATACTCTGTTGAAAACTCGTTTCGGACGTGCTTTTACAGTTAAAATGACAAATATGATGCAAATGTGTTGAAAGCTCGAAAACATGAAAATCCCTGCTTAGAAAGGTGTTACAAGTCACATATGCTCGAATGCTCTCATTTCGCTCAAAATCAATGTTCCTTGCCAAACGTTTACTTTATGCTCGGAAAAGGCGTTTGAAAACGGCTCAATGCGCTCCTGCGCTAGGAAAGCTGATTTCATGCACTCGGTGACACAAAGTGTGTTCCCACTCTGAACAAGTGCATATCACAATACTCTGTTGAAAACTCGTTTCGGACGTGCTTTTACAGTTAAAATGACAAATATGATGCAAATGTGTTGAAAGCTCGAAAACATGAAAATCCCTGCTTAGAAAGGTGTTACAAGTCACATATGCTCGAATGCTCTCATTTCGCTCAAAATCAATGTTCCTTGCCAAACGTTTACTTTATGCTCGGAAAAGGCGTTTGAAAACGGCTCAATGCGCTCCTGCGCTAGGAAAGCTGATTTCATGCACTCGGTGACACAAAGTGTGTTCCCACTCTGAACAAGTGCATATCACAATACTCTGTTGAAAACTCGTTTCGGACGTGCTTTTACAGTTAAAATGACAAATATGATGCAAATGTGTTGAAAGCTCGAAAACATGAAAATCCCTGCTTAGAAAGGTGTTACAAGTCACATATGCTCGAATGCTCTCATTTCGCTCAAAATCAATGTTCCTTGCCAAACGTTTACTTTATGCTCGGAAAAGGCGTTTGAAAACGGCTCAATGCGCTCCTGCGCTAGGAAAGCTGATTTCATGCACTCGGTGACACAAAGTGTGTTCCCACTCTGAACAAGTGCATATCACAATACTCTGTTGAAAACTCGTTTCGGACGTGCTTTTACAGTTAAAATGACAAATATGATGCAAATGTGTTGAAAGCTCGAAAACATGAAAATCCCTGCTTAGAAAGGTGTTACAAGTCACATATGCTCGAATGCTCTCATTTCGCTCAAAATCAATGTTCCTTGCCAAACGTTTACTTTATGCTCGGAAAAGGCGTTTGAAAACGGCTCAATGCGCTCCTGCGCTAGGAAAGCTGTTTTCATGCACTCGGTGACACAAAGTGTGTTTTCCCAATCTGAACAAGTGCATATGAACAAGGTATGAACAAGGTCCAACAAAAAGAAACTTGGAAAGTTTGAGTATTTGGGATCAACTTGCATCTAGGTTATGAGAAATGTCATTGCTCTTTGAGGAAAGTGTCACTTTGTGTGCATCTTTGAGTTGTAATCTTATTCCTGATTACCCATATTGTGATACTACGGTGAAAACTCGTTTCAGACGTGCGTTTACAGTTAAAATGACAAATATGATGAAAATGTGTTGAAAGCTCGAAAACATGAAAATCCATGCTTAGACCGATGTTACAGGTCACATAATGCTCTCATTTCGCTCAAAATCAATGGTCCTTGTCAAACGTTTGCTTTATGCTCTGAAAAGGCGTTAGAAACAGACTGAAGGCGCTCCTATGCTAGGAAAGCTGTTTTCATGCACTCGGTGACACAAAGTGTGTTTTCCCAATCTGAACAAGTGCATATATCACAATACTATGTTGAAAACTCGTTTCAGACGTGCTTTTACAGTTAAAATGACAAATATGATGCAAATGTGTTGAAAGCTCGAAAAGATGAAAATCCCTGCTTAGAAAGGTGTTACAAGTCACATATGCTCGAATGCTCTCATTTCGCTCAAAATCAATGTTCCTTGCCAAACGTTTACTTTATGCTCGGAAAAGGCGTTTGAAAACGGCTCAATGCGCTCCTGCGCTAGGAAAGCTGATTTCATGCACTCGGTGACACAAAGTGTGTTCCCACTCTGAACAAGTGCATATCACAATACTCTGTTGAAAACTCGTTTCGGACGTGCTTTTACAGTTAAAATGACAAATATGATGCAAATGTGTTGAAAGCTCGAAAACATGAAAATCCCTGCTTAGAAAGGTGTTACAAGTCACATATGCTCGAATGCTCTCATTTCGCTCAAAATCAATGTTCCTTGCCAAACGTTTACTTTATGCTCGGAAAAGGCGTTTGAAAACGGCTCAATGCGCTCCTGCGCTAGGAAAGCTGATTTCATGCACTCGGTGACACAAAGTGTGTTCCCACTCTGAACAAGTGCATATCACAATACTCTGTTGAAAACTCGTTTCGGACGTGCTTTTACAGTTAAAATGACAAATATGATGCAAATGTGTTGAAAGCTCGAAAACATGAAAATCCCTGCTTAGAAAGGTGTTACAAGTCACATATGCTCGAATGCTCTCATTTCGCTCAAAATCAATGTTCCTTGCCAAACGTTTACTTTATGCTCGGAAAAGGCGTTTGAAAACGGCTCAATGCGCTCCTGCGCTAGGAAAGCTGATTTCATGCACTCGGTGACACAAAGTGTGTTCCCACTCTGAACAAGTGCATATCACAATACTCTGTTGAAAACTCGTTTCGGACGTGCTTTTACAGTTAAAATGACAAATATGATGAAAATGTGTTGAAAGCTCGAAAACATGAAAATCCCTGCTTAGAAAGGTGTTACAAGTCACATATGCTCGAATGCTCTCATTTCGCTCAAAATCAATGTTCCTTGCCAAACGTTTACTTTATGCTCGGAAAAGGCGTTTGAAAACGGCTCAATGCGCTCCTGCGCTAGGAAAGCTGATTTCATGCACTCGGTGACACAAAGTGTGTTCCCACTCTGAACAAGTGCATATCACAATACTCTGTTGAAAACTCGTTTCGGACGTGCTTTTACAGTTAAAATGACAAATATGATGCAAATGTGTTGAAAGCTCGAAAACATGAAAATCCCTGCTTAGAAAGGTGTTACAAGTCACATATGCTCGAATGCTCTCATTTCGCTCAAAATCAATGTTCCTTGCCAAACGTTTACTTTATGCTCGGAAAAGGCGTTTGAAAACGGCTCAATGCGCTCCTGCGCTAGGAAAGCTGATTTCATGCACTCGGTGACACAAAGTGTGTTCCCACTCTGAACAAGTGCATATCACAATACTCTGTTGAAAACTCGTTTCGGACGTGCTTTTACAGTTAAAATGACAAATATGATGAAAATGTGTTGAAAGCTCGAAAACATGAAAATCCCTGCTTAGAAAGGTGTTACAAGTCACATATGCTCGAATGCTCTCATTTCGCTCAAAATCAATGTTCCTTGCCAAACGTTTACTTTATGCTCGGAAAAGGCGTTTGAAAACGGCTCAATGCGCTCCTGCGCTAGGAAAGCTGATTTCATGCACTCGGTGACACAAAGTGTGTTCCCACTCTGAACAAGTGCATATCACAATACTCTGTTGAAAACTCGTTTCGGACGTGCTTTTACAGTTAAAATGACAAATATGATGCAAATGTGTTGAAAGCTCGAAAACATGAAAATCCCTGCTTAGAAAGGTGTTACAAGTCACATATGCTCGAATGCTCTCATTTCGCTCAAAATCAATGTTCCTTGCCAAACGTTTACTTTATGCTCGGAAAAGGCGTTTGAAAACGGCTCAATGCGCTCCTGCGCTAGGAAAGCTGATTTCATGCACTCGGTGACACAAAGTGTGTTCCCACTCTGAACAAGTGCATATCACAATACTCTGTTGAAAACTCGTTTCGGACGTGCTTTTACAGTTAAAATGACAAATATGATGAAAATGTGTTGAAAGCTCGAAAACATGAAAATCCCTGCTTAGAAAGGTGTTACAAGTCACATATGCTCGAATGCTCTCATTTCGCTCAAAATCAATGTTCCTTGCCAAACGTTTACTTTATGCTCGGAAAAGGCGTTTGAAAACGGCTCAATGCGCTCCTGCGCTAGGAAAGCTGTTTTCATGCACTCGGTGACACAAAGTGTGTTTTCCCAATCTGAACAAGTGCATATGAACAAGGTATGAACAAGGTCCAACAAAAAGAAACTTGGAAAGTTTGAGTATTTGGGATCAACTTGCATCTAGGTTATGAGAAATGTCATTGCTCTTTGAGGAAAGTGTCACTTTGTGTGCATCTTTGAGTTGTAATCTTATTCCTGATTACCCATATTGTGATACTACGGTGAAAACTCGTTTCAGACGTGCGTTTACAGTTAAAATGACAAATATGATGAAAATGTGTTGAAAGCTCGAAAACATGAAAATCCATGCTTAGACCGATGTTACAGGTCACATAATGCTCTCATTTCGCTCAAAATCAATGGTCCTTGTCAAACGTTTGCTTTATGCTCTGAAAAGGCGTTAGAAACAGACTGAAGGCGCTCCTATGCTAGGAAAGCTGTTTTCATGCACTCGGTGACACAAAGTGTGTTTTCCCAATCTGAACAAGTGCATATATCACAATACTATGTTGAAAACTCGTTTCAGACGTGCTTTTACAGTTAAAATGACAAATATGATGCAAATGTGTTGAAAGCTCGAAAACATGAAAATCCCTGCTTAGAAAGGTGTTACAAGTCACATATGCTCGAATGCTCTCATTTCGCTCAAAATCAATGTTCCTTGCCAAACGTTTACTTTATGCTCGGAAAAGGCGTTTGAAAACGGCTCAATGCGCTCCTGCGCTAGGAAAGCTGATTTCATGCACTCGGTGACACAAAGTGTGTTCCCACTCTGAACAAGTGCATATCACAATAGTCTGTTGAAAACTCGTTTCGGACGTGCTTTTACAGTTAAAATGACAAA
Organism: Neoarius graeffei; assembly: GCF_027579695.1. Classification (NCBI taxonomy): domain Eukaryota; kingdom Metazoa; phylum Chordata; class Actinopteri; order Siluriformes; family Ariidae; genus Neoarius; species Neoarius graeffei. Next base: position 28,673,232 of record NC_083576.1, on the reverse strand, counting down.
TATGATGCAAATGTGTTGAAAGCTCGAAAACATGAAAATCCCTGCTTAGAAAGGTGTTACAAGTCACATATGCTCGAATGCTCTCATTTCGCTCAAAATCAATGTTCCTTGCCAAACGTTTACTTTATGCTCGGAAAAGGCGTTTGAAAACGGCTCAATGCGCTCCTGCGCTAGGAAAGCTGATTTCATGCACTCGGTGACACAAAGTGTGTTCCCACTCTGAACAAGTGCATATCACAATACTCTGTTGAAAACTCGTTTCGGACGTGCTTTTACAGTTAAAATGACAAATATGATGCAAATGTGTTGAAAGCTCGAAAACATGAAAATCCCTGCTTAGAAAGGTGTTACAAGTCACATATGCTCGAATGCTCTCATTTCGCTCAAAATCAATGTTCCTTGCCAAACGTTTACTTTATGCTCGGAAAAGGCGTTTGAAAACGGCTCAATGCGCTCCTGCGCTAGGAAAGCTGATTTCATGCACTCGGTGACACAAAGTGTGTTCCCACTCTGAACAAGTGCATATCACAATACTCTGTTGAAAACTCGTTTCGGACGTGCTTTTACAGTTAAAATGACAAATATGATGCAAATGTCTTGAAAGCTCGAAAACATGAAAATCCCTGCTTAGAAAGGTGTTACAAGTCACATATGCTCGAATGCTCTCATTTCGCTCAAAATCAATGTTCCTTGCCAAACGTTTACTTTATGCTCGGAAAAGGCGTTTGAAAACGGCTCAATGCGCTCCTGCGCTAGGAAAGCTGATTTCATGCACTCGGTGACACAAAGTGTGTTCCCACTCTGAACAAGTGCATATCACAATACTCTGTTGAAAACTCGTTTCGGACGTGCTTTTACAGTTAAAATGACAAATATGATGCAAATGTGTTGAAAGCTCGAAAACATGAAAATCCCTGCTTAGAAAGGTGTTACAAGTCACATATGCTCGAATGCTCTCATTTCGCTCAAAATCAATGTTCCTTGCCAAACGTTTACTTTATGCTCGGAAAAGGCGTTTGAAAACGGCTCAATGCGCTCCTGCGCTAGGAAAGCTGATTTCATGCACTCGGTGACACAAAGTGTGTTCCCACTCTGAACAAGTGCATATCACAATACTCTGTTGAAAACTCGTTTCGGACGTGCTTTTACAGTTAAAATGACAAATATGATGAAAATGTGTTGAAAGCTCGAAAACATGAAAATCCCTGCTTAGAAAGGTGTTACAAGTCACATATGCTCGAATGCTCTCATTTCGCTCAAAATCAATGTTCCTTGCCAAACGTTTACTTTATGCTCGGAAAAGGCGTTTGAAAACGGCTCAATGCGCTCCTGCGCTAGGAAAGCTGATTTCATGCACTCGGTGACACAAAGTGTGTTCCCACTCTGAACAAGTGCATATCACAATACTCTGTTGAAAACTCGTTTCGGACGTGCTTTTACAGTTAAAATGACAAATATGATGCAAATGTGTTGAAAGCTCGAAAACATGAAAATCCCTGCTTAGAAAGGTGTTACAAGTCACATATGCTCGAATGCTCTCATTTCGCTCAAAATCAATGTTCCTTGCCAAACGTTTACTTTATGCTCGGAAAAGGCGTTTGAAAACGGCTCAATGCGCTCCTGCGCTAGGAAAGCTGATTTCATGCACTCGGTGACACAAAGTGTGTTCCCACTCTGAACAAGTGCATATCACAATACTCTGTTGAAAACTCGTTTCGGACGTGCTTTTACAGTTAAAATGACAAATATGATGCAAATGTCTTGAAAGCTCGAAAACATGAAAATCCCTGCTTAGAAAGGTGTTACAAGTCACATATGCTCGAATGCTCTCATTTCGCTCAAAATCAATGTTCCTTGCCAAACGTTTACTTTATGCTCGGAAAAGGCGTTTGAAAACGGCTCAATGCGCTCCTGCGCTAGGAAAGCTGATTTCATGCACTCGGTGACACAAAGTGTGTTCCCACTCTGAACAAGTGCATATCACAATACTCTGTTGAAAACTCGTTTCGGACGTGCTTTTACAGTTAAAATGACAAATATGATGCAAATGTGTTGAAAGCTCGAAAACATGAAAATCCCTGCTTAGAAAGGTGTTACAAGTCACATATGCTCGAATGCTCTCATTTCGCTCAAAATCAATGTTCCTTGCCAAACGTTTACTTTATGCTCGGAAAAGGCGTTTGAAAACGGCTCAATGCGCTCCTGCGCTAGGAAAGCTGATTTCATGCACTCGGTGACACAAAGTGTGTTCCCACTCTGAACAAGTGCATATCACAATACTCTGTTGAAAACTCGTTTCGGACGTGCTTTTACAGTTAAAATGACAAATATGATGCAAATGTGTTGAAAGCTCGAAAACATGAAAATCCCTGCTTAGAAAGGTGTTACAAGTCACATATGCTCGAATGCTCTCATTTCGCTCAAAATCAATGTTCCTTGCCAAACGTTTACTTTATGCTCGGAAAAGGCGTTTGAAAACGGCTCAATGCGCTCCTGCGCTAGGAAAGCTGATTTCATGCACTCGGTGACACAAAGTGTGTTCCCACTCTGAACAAGTGCATATCACAATACTCTGTTGAAAACTCGTTTCGGACGTGCTTTTACAGTTAAAATGACAAATATGATGAAAATGTGTTGAAAGCTCGAAAACATGAAAATCCCTGCTTAGAAAGGTGTTACAAGTCACATATGCTCGAATGCTCTCATTTCGCTCAAAATCAATGTTCCTTGCCAAACGTTTACTTTATGCTCGGAAAAGGCGTTTGAAAACGGCTCAATGCGCTCCTGCGCTAGGAAAGCTGATTTCATGCACTCGGTGACACAAAGTGTGTTCCCACTCTGAACAAGTGCATATCACAATACTCTGTTGAAAACTCGTTTCGGACGTGCTTTTACAGTTAAAATGACAAATATGATGCAAATGTGTTGAAAGCTCGAAAACATGAAAATCCCTGCTTAGAAAGGTGTTACAAGTCACATATGCTCGAATGCTCTCATTTCGCTCAAAATCAATGTTCCTTGCCAAACGTTTACTTTATGCTCGGAAAAGGCGTTTGAAAACGGCTCAATGCGCTCCTGCGCTAGGAAAGCTGTTTTCATGCACTCGGTGACACAAAGTGTGTTTTCCCAATCTGAACAAGTGCATATGAACAAGGTATGAACAAGGTCCAACAAAAAGAAACTTGGAAAGTTTGAGTATTTGGGATCAACTTGCATCTAGGTTATGAGAAATGTCATTGCTCTTTGAGGAAAGTGTCACTTTGTGTGCATCTTTGAGTTGTAATCTTATTCCTGATTACCCATATTGTGATACTACGGTGAAAACTCGTTTCAGACGTGCGTTTACAGTTAAAATGACAAATATGATGAAAATGTGTTGAAAGCTCGAAAACATGAAAATCCATGCTTAGACCGATGTTACAGGTCACATAATGCTCTCATTTCGCTCAAAATCAATGGTCCTTGTCAAACGTTTGCTTTATGCTCTGAAAAGGCGTTAGAAACAGACTGAAGGCGCTCCTATGCTAGGAAAGCTGTTTTCATGCACTCGGTGACACAAAGTGTGTTTTCCCAATCTGAACAAGTGCATATATCACAATACTATGTTGAAAACTCGTTTCAGACGTGCTTTTACAGTTAAAATGACAAATATGATGCAAATGTGTTGAAAGCTCGAAAACATGAAAATCCCTGCTTAGAAAGGTGTTACAAGTCACATATGCTCGAATGCTCTCATTTCGCTCAAAATCAATGTTCCTTGCCAAACGTTTACTTTATGCTCGGAAAAGGCGTTTGAAAACGGCTCAATGCGCTCCTGCGCTAGGAAAGCTGATTTCATGCACTCGGTGACACAAAGTGTGTTCCCACTCTGAACAAGTGCATATCACAATACTCTGTTGAAAACTCGTTTCGGACGTGCTTTTACAGTTAAAATGACAAATATGATGCAAATGTGTTGAAAGCTCGAAAACATGAAAATCCCTGCTTAGAAAGGTGTTACAAGTCACATATGCTCGAATGCTCTCATTTCGCTCAAAATCAATGTTCCTTGCCAAACGTTTACTTTATGCTCGGAAAAGGCGTTTGAAAACGGCTCAATGCGCTCCTGCGCTAGGAAAGCTGATTTCATGCACTCGGTGACACAAAGTGTGTTCCCACTCTGAACAAGTGCATATCACAATACTCTGTTGAAAACTCGTTTCGGACGTGCTTTTACAGTTAAAATGACAAATATGATGCAAATGTGTTGAAAGCTCGAAAACATGAAAATCCCTGCTTAGAAAGGTGTTACAAGTCACATATGCTCGAATGCTCTCATTTCGCTCAAAATCAATGTTCCTTGCCAAACGTTTACTTTATGCTCGGAAAAGGCGTTTGAAAACGGCTCAATGCGCTCCTGCGCTAGGAAAGCTGATTTCATGCACTCGGTGACACAAAGTGTGTTCCCACTCTGAACAAGTGCATATCACAATACTCTGTTGAAAACTCGTTTCGGACGTGCTTTTACAGTTAAAATGACAAATATGATGCAAATGTGTTGAAAGCTCGAAAACATGAAAATCCCTGCTTAGAAAGGTGTTACAAGTCACATATGCTCGAATGCTCTCATTTCGCTCAAAATCAATGTTCCTTGCCAAACGTTTACTTTATGCTCGGAAAAGGCGTTTGAAAACGGCTCAATGCGCTCCTGCGCTAGGAAAGCTGATTTCATGCACTCGGTGACACAAAGTGTGTTCCCACTCTGAACAAGTGCATATCACAATACTCTGTTGAAAACTCGTTTCGGACGTGCTTTTACAGTTAAAATGACAAATATGATGCAAATGTGTTGAAAGCTCGAAAACATGAAAATCCCTGCTTAGAAAGGTGTTACAAGTCACATATGCTCGAATGCTCTCATTTCGCTCAAAATCAATGTTCCTTGCCAAACGTTTACTTTATGCTCGGAAAAGGCGTTTGAAAACGGCTCAATGCGCTCCTGCGCTAGGAAAGCTGATTTCATGCACTCGGTGACACAAAGTGTGTTCCCACTCTGAACAAGTGCATATCACAATACTCTGTTGAAAACTCGTTTCGGACGTGCTTTTACAGTTAAAATGACAAATATGATGAAAATGTGTTGAAAGCTCGAAAACATGAAAATCCCTGCTTAGAAAGGTGTTACAAGTCACATATGCTCGAATGCTCTCATTTCGCTCAAAATCAATGTTCCTTGCCAAACGTTTACTTTATGCTCGGAAAAGGCGTTTGAAAACGGCTCAATGCGCTCCTGCGCTAGGAAAGCTGATTTCATGCACTCGGTGACACAAAGTGTGTTCCCACTCTGAACAAGTGCATATCACAATACTCTGTTGAAAACTCGTTTCGGACGTGCTTTTACAGTTAAAATGACAAATATGATGAAAATGTGTTGAAAGCTCGAAAACATGAAAATCCCTGCTTAGAAAGGTGTTACAAGTCACATATGCTCGAATGCTCTCATTTCGCTCAAAATCAATGTTCCTTGCCAAACGTTTACTTTATGCTCGGAAAAGGCGTTTGAAAACGGCTCAATGCGCTCCTGCGCTAGGAAAGCTGATTTCATGCACTCGGTGACACAAAGTGTGTTCCCACTCTGAACAAGTGCATATCACAATACTCTGTTGAAAACTCGTTTCGGACGTGCTTTTACAGTTAAAATGACAAATATGATGCAAATGTGTTGAAAGCTCGAAAACATGAAAATCCCTGCTTAGAAAGGTGTTACAAGTCACATATGCTCGAATGCTCTCATTTCGCTCAAAATCAATGTTCCTTGCCAAACGTTTACTTTATGCTCGGAAAAGGCGTTTGAAAACGGCTCAATGCGCTCCTGCGCTAGGAAAGCTGATTTCATGCACTCGGTGACACAAAGTGTGTTCCCACTCTGAACAAGTGCATATCACAATACTCTGTTGAAAACTCGTTTCGGACGTGCTTTTACAGTTAAAATGACAAATATGATGCAAATGTGTTGAAAGCTCGAAAACATGAAAATCCCTGCTTAGAAAGGTGTTACAAGTCACATATGCTCGAATGCTCTCATTTCGCTCAAAATCAATGTTCCTTGCCAAACGTTTACTTTATGCTCGGAAAAGGCGTTTGAAAACGGCTCAATGCGCTCCTGCGCTAGGAAAGCTGTTTTCATGCACTCGGTGACACAAAGTGTGTTTTCCCAATCTGAACAAGTGCATATGAACAAGGTATGAACAAGGTCCAACAAAAAGAAACTTGGAAAGTTTGAGTATTTGGGATCAACTTGCATCTAGGTTATGAGAAATGTCATTGCTCTTTGAGGAAAGTGTCACTTTGTGTGCATCTTTGAGTTGTAATCTTATTCCTGATTACCCATATTGTGATACTACGGTGAAAACTCGTTTCAGACGTGCGTTTACAGTTAAAATGACAAATATGATGAAAATGTGTTGAAAGCTCGAAAACATGAAAATCCATGCTTAGACCGATGTTACAGGTCACATAATGCTCTCATTTCGCTCAAAATCAATGGTCCTTGTCAAACGTTTGCTTTATGCTCTGAAAAGGCGTTAGAAACAGACTGAAGGCGCTCCTATGCTAGGAAAGCTGTTTTCATGCACTCGGTGACACAAAGTGTGTTTTCCCAATCTGAACAAGTGCATATATCACAATACTATGTTGAAAACTCGTTTCAGACGTGCTTTTACAGTTAAAATGACAAATATGATGCAAATGTGTTGAAAGCTCGAAAACATGAAAATCCCTGCTTAGAAAGGTGTTACAAGTCACATATGCTCGAATGCTCTCATTTCGCTCAAAATCAATGTTCCTTGCCAAACGTTTACTTTATGCTCGGAAAAGGCGTTTGAAAACGGCTCAATGCGCTCCTGCGCTAGGAAAGCTGATTTCATGCACTCGGTGACACAAAGTGTGTTCCCACTCTGAACAAGTGCATATCACAATACTCTGTTGAAAACTCGTTTCGGACGTGCTTTTACAGTTAAAATGACAAATATGATGCAAATGTGTTGAAAGCTCGAAAACATGAAAATCCCTGCTTAGAAAGGTGTTACAAGTCACATATGCTCGAATGCTCTCATTTCGCTCAAAATCAATGTTCCTTGCCAAACGTTTACTTTATGCTCGGAAAAGGCGTTTGAAAACGGCTCAATGCGCTCCTGCGCTAGGAAAGCTGATTTCATGCACTCGGTGACACAAAGTGTGTTCCCACTCTGAACAAGTGCATATCACAATACTCTGTTGAAAACTCGTTTCGGACGTGCTTTTACAGTTAAAATGACAAATATGATGCAAATGTGTTGAAAGCTCGAAAACATGAAAATCCCTGCTTAGAAAGGTGTTACAAGTCACATATGCTCGAATGCTCTCATTTCGCTCAAAATCAATGTTCCTTGCCAAACGTTTACTTTATGCTCGGAAAAGGCGTTTGAAAACGGCTCAATGCGCTCCTGCGCTAGGAAAGCTGATTTCATGCACTCGGTGACACAAAGTGTGTTCCCACTCTGAACAAGTGCATATCACAATACTCTGTTGAAAACTCGTTTCGGACGTGCTTTTACAGTTAAAATGACAAATATGATGCAAATGTGTTGAAAGCTCGAAAACATGAAAATCCCTGCTTAGAAAGGTGTTACAAGTCACATATGCTCGAATGCTCTCATTTCGCTCAAAATCAATGTTCCTTGCCAAACGTTTACTTTATGCTCGGAAAAGGCGTTTGAAAACGGCTCAATGCGCTCCTGCGCTAGGAAAGCTGATTTCATGCACTCGGTGACACAAAGTGTGTTCCCACTCTGAACAAGTGCATATCACAATACTCTGTTGAAAACTCGTTTCGGACGTGCTTTTACAGTTAAAATGACAAATATGATGCAAATGTGTTGAAAGCTCGAAAACATGAAAATCCCTGCTTAGAAAGGTGTTACAAGTCACATATGCTCGAATGCTCTCATTTCGCTCAAAATCAATGTTCCTTGCCAAACGTTTACTTTATGCTCGGAAAAGGCGTTTGAAAACGGCTCAATGCGCTCCTGCGCTAGGAAAGCTGATTTCATGCACTCGGTGACACAAAGTGTGTTCCCACTCTGAACAAGTGCATATCACAATACTCTGTTGAAAACTCGTTTCGGACGTGCTTTTACAGTTAAAATGACAAATATGATGAAAATGTGTTGAAAGCTCGAAAACATGAAAATCCCTGCTTAGAAAGGTGTTACAAGTCACATATGCTCGAATGCTCTCATTTCGCTCAAAATCAATGTTCCTTGCCAAACGTTTACTTTATGCTCGGAAAAGGCGTTTGAAAACGGCTCAATGCGCTCCTGCGCTAGGAAAGCTGATTTCATGCACTCGGTGACACAAAGTGTGTTCCCACTCTGAACAAGTGCATATCACAATACTCTGTTGAAAACTCGTTTCGGACGTGCTTTTACAGTTAAAATGACAAATATGATGCAAATGTGTTGAAAGCTCGAAAACATGAAAATCCCTGCTTAGAAAGGTGTTACAAGTCACATATGCTCGAATGCTCTCATTTCGCTCAAAATCAATGTTCCTTGCCAAACGTTTACTTTATGCTCGGAAAAGGCGTTTGAAAACGGCTCAATGCGCTCCTGCGCTAGGAAAGCTGATTTCATGCACTCGGTGACACAAAGTGTGTTCCCACTCTGAACAAGTGCATATCACAATACTCTGTTGAAAACTCGTTTCGGACGTGCTTTTACAGTTAAAATGACAAATATGATGAAAATGTGTTGAAAGCTCGAAAACATGAAAATCCCTGCTTAGAAAGGTGTTACAAGTCACATATGCTCGAATGCTCTCATTTCGCTCAAAATCAATGTTCCTTGCCAAACGTTTACTTTATGCTCGGAAAAGGCGTTTGAAAACGGCTCAATGCGCTCCTGCGCTAGGAAAGCTGTTTTCATGCACTCGGTGACACAAAGTGTGTTTTCCCAATCTGAACAAGTGCATATGAACAAGGTATGAACAAGGTCCAACAAAAAGAAACTTGGAAAGTTTGAGTATTTGGGATCAACTTGCATCTAGGTTATGAGAAATGTCATTGCTCTTTGAGGAAAGTGTCACTTTGTGTGCATCTTTGAGTTGTAATCTTATTCCTGATTACCCATATTGTGATACTACGGTGAAAACTCGTTTCAGACGTGCGTTTACAGTTAAAATGACAAATATGATGAAAATGTGTTGAAAGCTCGAAAACATGAAAATCCATGCTTAGACCGATGTTACAGGTCACATAATGCTCTCATTTCGCTCAAAATCAATGGTCCTTGTCAAACGTTTGCTTTATGCTCTGAAAAGGCGTTAGAAACAGACTGAAGGCGCTCCTATGCTAGGAAAGCTGTTTTCATGCACTCGGTGACACAAAGTGTGTTTTCCCAATCTGAACAAGTGCATATATCACAATACTATGTTGAAAACTCGTTTCAGACGTGCTTTTACAATTAAAATGACAAATATGATGCAAATGTGTTGAAAGCTCGAAAACATGAAAATCCCTGCTTAGAAAGGTGTTACAAGTCACATATGCTCGAATGCTCTCATTTCGCTCAAAATCAATGTTCCTTGCCAAACGTTTACTTTATGCTCGGAAAAGGCGTTTGAAAACGGCTCAATGCGCTCCTGCGCTAGGAAAGCTGATTTCATGCACTCGGTGACACAAAGTGTGTTCCCACTCTGAACAAGTGCATATCACAATACTCTGTTGAAAACTCGTTTCGGACGTGCTTTTACAGTTAAAATGACAAATATGATGCAAATGTGTTGAAAGCTCGAAAACATGAAAATCCCTGCTTAGAAAGGTGTTACAAGTCACATATGCTCGAATGCTCTCATTTCGCTCAAAATCAATGTTCCTTGCCAAACGTTTACTTTATGCTCGGAAAAGGCGTTTGAAAACGGCTCAATGCGCTCCTGCGCTAGGAAAGCTGATTTCATGCACTCGGTGACACAAAGTGTGTTCCCACTCTGAACAAGTGCATATCACAATACTCTGTTGAAAACTCGTTTCGGACGTGCTTTTACAGTTAAAATGACAAATATGATGCAAATGTGTTGAAAGCTCGAAAACATGAAAATCCCTGCTTAGAAAGGTGTTACAAGTCACATATGCTCGAATGCTCTCATTTCGCTCAAAATCAATGTTCCTTGCCAAACGTTTACTTTATGCTCGGAAAAGGCGTTTGAAAACGGCTCAATGCGCTCCTGCGCTAGGAAAGCTGATTTCATGCACTCGGTGACACAAAGTGTGTTCCCACTCTGAACAAGTGCATATCACAATACTCTGTTGAAAACTCGTTTCGGACGTGCTTTTACAGTTAAAATGACAAATATGATGCAAATGTGTTGAAAGCTCGAAAACATGAAAATCCCTGCTTAGAAAGGTGTTACAAGTCACATATGCTCGAATGCTCTCATTTCGCTCAAAATCAATGTTCCTTGCCAAACGTTTACTTTATGCTCGGAAAAGGCGTTTGAAAACGGCTCAATGCGCTCCTGCGCTAGGAAAGCTGATTTCATGCACTCGGTGACACAAAGTGTGTTCCCACTCTGAACAAGTGCATATCACAATACTCTGTTGAAAACTCGTTTCGGACGTGCTTTTACAGTTAAAATGACAAATATGATGCAAATGTGTTGAAAGCTCGAAAACATGAAAATCCCTGCTTAGAAAGGTGTTACAAGTCACATATGCTCGAATGCTCTCATTTCGCTCAAAATCAATGTTCCTTGCCAAACGTTTACTTTATGCTCGGAAAAGGCGTTTGAAAACGGCTCAATGCGCTCCTGCGCTAGGAAAGCTGTTTTCATGCACTCGGTGACACAAAGTGTGTTTTCCCAATCTGAACAAGTGCATATGAACAAGGTATGAACAAGGTCCAACAAAAAGAAACTTGGAAAGTTTGAGTATTTGGGATCAACTTGCATCTAGGTTATGAGAAATGTCATTGCTCTTTGAGGAAAGTGTCACTTTGTGTGCATCTTTGAGTTGTAATCTTATTCCTGATTACCCATATTGTGATACTACGGTGAAAACTCGTTTCAGACGTGCGTTTACAGTTAAAATGACAAATATGATGAAAATGTGTTGAAAGCTCGAAAACATGAAAATCCATGCTTAGACCGATGTTACAGGTCACATAATGCTCTCATTTCGCTCAAAATCAATGGTCCTTGTCAAACGTTTGCTTTATGCTCTGAAAAGGCGTTAGAAACAGACTGAAGGCGCTCCTATGCTAGGAAAGCTGTTTTCATGCACTCGGTGACACAAAGTGTGTTTTCCCAATCTGAACAAGTGCATATATCACAATACTATGTTGAAAACTCGTTTCAGACGTGCTTTTACAGTTAAAATGACAAATATGATGCAAATGTGTTGAAAGCTCGAAAAGATGAAAATCCCTGCTTAGAAAGGTGTTACAAGTCACATATGCTCGAATGCTCTCATTTCGCTCAAAATCAATGTTCCTTGCCAAACGTTTACTTTATGCTCGGAAAAGGCGTTTGAAAACGGCTCAATGCGCTCCTGCGCTAGGAAAGCTGATTTCATGCACTCGGTGACACAAAGTGTGTTCCCACTCTGAACAAGTGCATATCACAATACTCTGTTGAAAACTCGTTTCGGACGTGCTTTTACAGTTAAAATGACAAATATGATGCAAATGTGTTGAAAGCTCGAAAACATGAAAATCCCTGCTTAGAAAGGTGTTACAAGTCACATATGCTCGAATGCTCTCATTTCGCTCAAAATCAATGTTCCTTGCCAAACGTTTACTTTATGCTCGGAAAAGGCGTTTGAAAACGGCTCAATGCGCTCCTGCGCTAGGAAAGCTGATTTCATGCACTCGGTGACACAAAGTGTGTTCCCACTCTGAACAAGTGCATATCACAATACTCTGTTGAAAACTCGTTTCGGACGTGCTTTTACAGTTAAAATGACAAATATGATGCAAATGTGTTGAAAGCTCGAAAACATGAAAATCCCTGCTTAGAAAGGTGTTACAAGTCACATATGCTCGAATGCTCTCATTTCGCTCAAAATCAATGTTCCTTGCCAAACGTTTACTTTATGCTCGGAAAAGGCGTTTGAAAACGGCTCAATGCGCTCCTGCGCTAGGAAAGCTGATTTCATGCACTCGGTGACACAAAGTGTGTTCCCACTCTGAACAAGTGCATATCACAATACTCTGTTGAAAACTCGTTTCGGACGTGCTTTTACAGTTAAAATGACAAATATGATGAAAATGTGTTGAAAGCTCGAAAACATGAAAATCCCTGCTTAGAAAGGTGTTACAAGTCACATATGCTCGAATGCTCTCATTTCGCTCAAAATCAATGTTCCTTGCCAAACGTTTACTTTATGCTCGGAAAAGGCGTTTGAAAACGGCTCAATGCGCTCCTGCGCTAGGAAAGCTGATTTCATGCACTCGGTGACACAAAGTGTGTTCCCACTCTGAACAAGTGCATATCACAATACTCTGTTGAAAACTCGTTTCGGACGTGCTTTTACAGTTAAAATGACAAATATGATGAAAATGTGTTGAAAGCTCGAAAACATGAAAATCCCTGCTTAGAAAGGTGTTACAAGTCACATATGCTCGAATGCTCTCATTTCGCTCAAAATCAATGTTCCTTGCCAAACGTTTACTTTATGCTCGGAAAAGGCGTTTGAAAACGGCTCAATGCGCTCCTGCGCTAGGAAAGCTGATTTCATGCACTCGGTGACACAAAGTGTGTTCCCACTCTGAACAAGTGCATATCACAATACTCTGTTGAAAACTCGTTTCGGACGTGCTTTTACAGTTAAAATGACAAATATGATGCAAATGTGTTGAAAGCTCGAAAACATGAAAATCCCTGCTTAGAAAGGTGTTACAAGTCACATATGCTCGAATGCTCTCATTTCGCTCAAAATCAATGTTCCTTGCCAAACGTTTACTTTATGCTCGGAAAAGGCGTTTGAAAACGGCTCAATGCGCTCCTGCGCTAGGAAAGCTGATTTCATGCACTCGGTGACACAAAGTGTGTTCCCACTCTGAACAAGTGCATATCACAATACTCTGTTGAAAACTCGTTTCGGACGTGCTTTTACAGTTAAAATGACAAATATGATGAAAATGTGTTGAAAGCTCGAAAACATGAAAATCCCTGCTTAGAAAGGTGTTACAAGTCACATATGCTCGAATGCTCTCATTTCGCTCAAAATCAATGTTCCTTGCCAAACGTTTACTTTATGCTCGGAAAAGGCGTTTGAAAACGGCTCAATGCGCTCCTGCGCTAGGAAAGCTGTTTTCATGCACTCGGTGACACAAAGTGTGTTTTCCCAATCTGAACAAGTGCATATGAACAAGGTATGAACAAGGTCCAACAAAAAGAAACTTGGAAAGTTTGAGTATTTGGGATCAACTTGCATCTAGGTTATGAGAAATGTCATTGCTCTTTGAGGAAAGTGTCACTTTGTGTGCATCTTTGAGTTGTAATCTTATTCCTGATTACCCATATTGTGATACTACGGTGAAAACTCGTTTCAGACGTGCGTTTACAGTTAAAATGACAAATATGATGAAAATGTGTTGAAAGCTCGAAAACATGAAAATCCATGCTTAGACCGATGTTACAGGTCACATAATGCTCTCATTTCGCTCAAAATCAATGGTCCTTGTCAAACGTTTGCTTTATGCTCTGAAAAGGCGTTAGAAACAGACTGAAGGCGCTCCTATGCTAGGAAAGCTGTTTTCATGCACTCGGTGACACAAAGTGTGTTTTCCCAATCTGAACAAGTGCATATATCACAATACTATGTTGAAAACTCGTTTCAGACGTGCTTTTACAGTTAAAATGACAAATATGATGCAAATGTGTTGAAAGCTCGAAAACATGAAAATCCCTGCTTAGAAAGGTGTTACAAGTCACATATGCTCGAATGCTCTCATTTCGCTCAAAATCAATGTTCCTTGCCAAACGTTTACTTTATGCTCGGAAAAGGCGTTTGAAAACGGCTCAATGCGCTCCTGCGCTAGGAAAGCTGATTTCATGCACTCGGTGACACAAAGTGTGTTCCCACTCTGAACAAGTGCATATCACAATACTCTGTTGAAAACTCGTTTCGGACGTGCTTTTACAGTTAAAATGACAAATATGATGCAAATGTGTTGAAAGCTCGAAAACATGAAAATCCCTGCTTAGAAAGGTGTTACAAGTCACATATGCTCGAATGCTCTCATTTCGCTCAAAATCAATGTTCCTTGCCAAACGTTTACTTTATGCTCGGAAAAGGCGTTTGAAAACGGCTCAATGCGCTCCTGCGCTAGGAAAGCTGATTTCATGCACTCGGTGACACAAAGTGTGTTCCCACTCTGAACAAGTGCATATCACAATACTCTGTTGAAAACTCGTTTCGGACGTGCTTTTACAGTTAAAATGACAAATATGATGCAAATGTGTTGAAAGCTCGAAAACATGAAAATCCCTGCTTAGAAAGGTGTTACAAGTCACATATGCTCGAATGCTCTCATTTCGCTCAAAATCAATGTTCCTTGCCAAACGTTTACTTTATGCTCGGAAAAGGCGTTTGAAAACGGCTCAATGCGCTCCTGCGCTAGGAAAGCTGATTTCATGCACTCGGTGACACAAAGTGTGTTCCCACTCTGAACAAGTGCATATCACAATACTCTGTTGAAAACTCGTTTCGGACGTGCTTTTACAGTTAAAATGACAAATATGATGCAAATGTGTTGAAAGCTCGAAAACATGAAAATCCCTGCTTAGAAAGGTGTTACAAGTCACATATGCTCGAATGCTCTCATTTCGCTCAAAATCAATGTTCCTTGCCAAACGTTTACTTTATGCTCGGAAAAGGCGTTTGAAAACGGCTCAATGCGCTCCTGCGCTAGGAAAGCTGATTTCATGCACTCGGTGACACAAAGTGTGTTCCCACTCTGAACAAGTGCATATCACAATACTCTGTTGAAAACTCGTTTCGGACGTGCTTTTACAGTTAAAATGACAAATATGATGCAAATGTGTTGAAAGCTCGAAAACATGAAAATCCCTGCTTAGAAAGGTGTTACAAGTCACATATGCTCGAATGCTCTCATTTCGCTCAAAATCAATGTTCCTTGCCAAACGTTTACTTTATGCTCGGAAAAGGCGTTTGAAAACGGCTCAATGCGCTCCTGCGCTAGGAAAGCTGATTTCATGCACTCGGTGACACAAAGTGTGTTCCCACTCTGAACAAGTGCATATCACAATACTCTGTTGAAAACTCGTTTCGGACGTGCTTTTACAGTTAAAATGACAAATATGATGCAAATGTGTTGAAAGCTCGAAAACATGAAAATCCCTGCTTAGAAAGGTGTTACAAGTCACATATGCTCGAATGCTCTCATTTCGCTCAAAATCAATGTTCCTTGCCAAACGTTTACTTTATGCTCGGAAAAGGCGTTTGAAAACGGCTCAATGCGCTCCTGCGCTAGGAAAGCTGTTTTCATGCACTCGGTGACACAAAGTGTGTTTTCCCAATCTGAACAAGTGCATATGAACAAGGTATGAACAAGGTCCAACAAAAAGAAACTTGGAAAGTTTGAGTATTTGGGATCAACTTGCATCTAGGTTATGAGAAATGTCATTGCTCTTTGAGGAAAGTGTCACTTTGTGTGCATCTTTGAGTTGTAATCTTATTCCTGATTACCCATATTGTGATACTACGGTGAAAACTCGTTTCAGACGTGCGTTTACAGTTAAAATGACAAATATGATGAAAATGTGTTGAAAGCTCGAAAACATGAAAATCCATGCTTAGACCGATGTTACAGGTCACATAATGCTCTCATTTCGCTCAAAATCAATGGTCCTTGTCAAACGTTTGCTTTATGCTCTGAAAAGGCGTTAGAAACAGACTGAAGGCGCTCCTATGCTAGGAAAGCTGTTTTCATGCACTCGGTGACACAAAGTGTGTTTTCCCAATCTGAACAAGTGCATATATCACAATACAATGTTGAAAACTCGTTTCAGACGTGCTTTTACAGTTAAAATGACAAATATGATGCAAATGTGTTGAAAGCTCGAAAACATGAAAATCCCTGCTTAGAAAGGTGTTACAAGTCACATATGCTCGAATGCTCTCATTTCGCTCAAAATCAATGTTCCTTGCCAAACGTTTACTTTATGCTCGGAAAAGGCGTTTGAAAACGGCTCAATGCGCTCCTGCGCTAGGAAAGCTGATTTCATGCACTCGGTGACACAAAGTGTGTTCCCACTCTGAACAAGTGCATATCACAATACTCTGTTGAAAACTCGTTTCGGACGTGCTTTTACAGTTAAAATGACAAATATGATGCAAATGTGTTGAAAGCTCGAAAACATGAAAATCCCTGCTTAGAAAGGTGTTACAAGTCACATATGCTCGAATGCTCTCATTTCGCTCAAAATCAATGTTCCTTGCCAAACGTTTACTTTATGCTCGGAAAAGGCGTTTGAAAACGGCTCAATGCGCTCCTGCGCTAGGAAAGCTGATTTCATGCACTCGGTGACACAAAGTGTGTTCCCACTCTGAACAAGTGCATATCACAATACTCTGTTGAAAACTCGTTTCGGACGTGCTTTTACAGTTAAAATGACAAATATGATGAAAATGTGTTGAAAGCTCGAAAACATGAAAATCCCTGCTTAGAAAGGTGTTACAAGTCACATATGCTCGAATGCTCTCATTTCGCTCAAAATCAATGTTCCTTGCCAAACGTTTACTTTATGCTCGGAAAAGGCGTTTGAAAACGGCTCAATGCGCTCCTGCGCTAGGAAAGCTGATTTCATGCACTCGGTGACACAAAGTGTGTTCCCACTCTGAACAAGTGCATATCACAATACTCTGTTGAAAACTCGTTTCGGACGTGCTTTTACAGTTAAAATGACAAATATGATGCAAATGTGTTGAAAGCTCGAAAACATGAAAATCCCTGCTTAGAAAGGTGTTACAAGTCACATATGCTCGAATGCTCTCATTTCGCTCAAAATCAATGTTCCTTGCCAAACGTTTACTTTATGCTCGGAAAAGGCGTTTGAAAACGGCTCAATGCGCTCCTGCGCTAGGAAAGCTGATTTCATGCACTCGGTGACACAAAGTGTGTTCCCACTCTGAACAAGTGCATATCACAATACTCTGTTGAAAACTCGTTTCGGACGTGCTTTTACAGTTAAAATGACAAATATGATGAAAATGTGTTGAAAGCTCGAAAACATGAAAATCCCTGTTTAGAAAGGTGTTACAAGTCACATATGCTCGAATGCTCTCATTTCGCTCAAAATCAATGTTCCTTGCCAAACGTTTACTTTATGCTCGGAAAAGGCGTTTGAAAACGGCTCAATGCGCTCCTGCGCTAGGAAAGCTGTTTTCATGCACTCGGTGACACAAAGTGTGTTTTCCCAATCTGAACAAGTGCATATGAACAAGGTATGAACAAGGTCCAACAAAAAGAAACTTGGAAAGTTTGAGTATTTGGGATCAACTTGCATCTAGGTTATGAGAAATGTCATTGCTCTTTGAGGAAAGTGTCACTTTGTGTGCATCTTTGAGTTGTAATCTTATTCCTGATTACCCATATTGTGATACTACGGTGAAAACTCGTTTCAGACGTGCGTTTACAGTTAAAATGACAAATATGATGAAAATGTGTTGAAAGCTCGAAAACATGAAAATCCATGCTTAGACCGATGTTACAGGTCACATAATGCTCTCATTTCGCTCAAAATCAATGGTCCTTGTCAAACGTTTGCTTTATGCTCTGAAAAGGCGTTAGAAACAGACTGAAGGCGCTCCTATGCTAGGAAAGCTGTTTTCATGCACTCGGTGACACAAAGTGTGTTTTCCCAATCTGAACAAGTGCATATATCACAATACTATGTTGAAAACTCGTTTCAGACGTGCTTTTACAGTTAAAATGACAAATATGATGCAAATGTGTTGAAAGCTCGAAAACATGAAAATCCCTGCTTAGAAAGGTGTTACAAGTCACATATGCTCGAATGCTCTCATTTCGCTCAAAATCAATGTTCCTTGCCAAACGTTTACTTTATGCTCGGAAAAGGCGTTTGAAAAAGGCTCAATGCGCTCCTGCGCTAGGAAAGCTGATTTCATGCACTCGGTGACACAAAGTGTGTTCCCACTCTGAACAAGTGCATATCACAATACTCTGTTGAAAACTCGTTTCGGACGTGCTTTTACAGTTAAAATGACAAATATGATGAAAATGTGTTGAAAGCTCGAAAACATGAAAATCCCTGCTTAGAAAGGTGTTACAAGTCACATATGCTCGAATGCTCTCATTTCGCTCAAAATCAATGTTCCTTGCCAAACGTTTACTTTATGCTCGGAAAAGGCGTTTGAAAACGGCTCAATGCGCTCCTGCGCTAGGAAAGCTGTTTTCATGCACTCGGTGACACAAAGTGTGTTTTCCCAATCTGAACAAGTGCATATGAACAAGGTATGAACAAGGTCCAACAAAAAGAAACTTGGAAAGTTTGAGTATTTGGGATCAACTTGCATCTAGGTTATGAGAAATGTCATTGCTCTTTGAGGAAAGTGTCACTTTGTGTGCATCTTTGAGTTGTAATCTTATTCCTGATTACCCATATTGTGATACTACGGTGAAAACTCGTTTCAGACGTGCGTTTACAGTTAAAATGACAAATATGATGAAAATGTGTTGAAAGCTCGAAAACATGAAAATCCATGCTTAGACCGATGTTACAGGTCACATAATGCTCTCATTTCGCTCAAAATCAATGGTCCTTGTCAAACGTTTGCTTTATGCTCTGAAAAGGCGTTAGAAACAGACTGAAGGCGCTCCTATGCTAGGAAAGCTGTTTTCATGCACTCGGTGACACAAAGTGTGTTTTCCCAATCTGAACAAGTGCATATATCACAATACTATGTTGAAAACTCGTTTCAGACGTGCTTTTACAGTTAAAATGACAAATATGATGCAAATGTGTTGAAAGCTCGAAAACATGAAAATCCCTGCTTAGAAAGGTGTTACAAGTCACATATGCTCGAATGCTCTCATTTCGCTCAAAATCAATGTTCCTTGCCAAACGTTTACTTTATGCTCGGAAAAGGCGTTTGAAAACGGCTCAATGCGCTCCTGCGCTAGGAAAGCTGATTTCATGCACTCGGTGACACAAAGTGTGTTCCCACTCTGAACAAGTGCATATCACAATACTCTGTTGAAAACTCGTTTCGGACGTGCTTTTACAGTTAAAATGACAAATATGATGCAAATGTGTTGAAAGCTCGAAAACATGAAAATCCCTGCTTAGAAAGGTGTTACAAGTCACATATGCTCGAATGCTCTCATTTCGCTCAAAATCAATGTTCCTTGCCAAACGTTTACTTTATGCTCGGAAAAGGCGTTTGAAAACGGCTCAATGCGCTCCTGCGCTAGGAAAGCTGATTTCATGCACTCGGTGACACAAAGTGTGTTCCCACTCTGAACAAGTGCATATCACAATACTCTGTTGAAAACTCGTTTCGGACGTGCTTTTACAGTTAAAATGACAAATATGATGCAAATGTGTTGAAAGCTCGAAAACATGAAAATCCCTGCTTAGAAAGGTGTTACAAGTCACATATGCTCGAATGCTCTCATTTCGCTCAAAATCAATGTTCCTTGCCAAACGTTTACTTTATGCTCGGAAAAGGCGTTTGAAAACGGCTCAATGCGCTCCTGCGCTAGGAAAGCTGATTTCATGCACTCGGTGACACAAAGTGTGTTCCCACTCTGAACAAGTGCATATCACAATACTCTGTTGAAAACTCGTTTCGGACGTGCTTTTACAGTTAAAATGACAAATATGATGCAAATGTCTTGAAAGCTCGAAAACATGAAAATCCCTGCTTAGAAAGGTGTTACAAGTCACATATGCTCGAATGCTCTCATTTCGCTCAAAATCAATGTTCCTTGCCAAACGTTTACTTTATGCTCGGAAAAGGCGTTTGAAAACGGCTCAATGCGCTCCTGCGCTAGGAAAGCTGATTTCATGCACTCGGTGACACAAAGTGTGTTCCCACTCTGAACAAGTGCATATCACAATACTCTGTTGAAAACTCGTTTCGGACGTGCTTTTACAGTTAAAATGACAAATATGATGCAAATGTGTTGAAAGCTCGAAAACATGAAAATCCCTGCTTAGAAAGGTGTTACAAGTCACATATGCTCGAATGCTCTCATTTCGCTCAAAATCAATGTTCCTTGCCAAACGTTTACTTTATGCTCGGAAAAGGCGTTTGAAAACGGCTCAATGCGCTCCTGCGCTAGGAAAGCTGATTTCATGCACTCGGTGACACAAAGTGTGTTCCCACTCTGAACAAGTGCATATCACAATACTCTGTTGAAAACTCGTTTCGGACGTGCTTTTACAGTTAAAATGACAAATATGATGCAAATGTGTTGAAAGCTCGAAAACATGAAAATCCCTGCTTAGAAAGGTGTTACAAGTCACATATGCTCGAATGCTCTCATTTCGCTCAAAATCAATGTTCCTTGCCAAACGTTTACTTTATGCTCGGAAAAGGCGTTTGAAAACGGCTCAATGCGCTCCTGCGCTAGGAAAGCTGATTTCATGCACTCGGTGACACAAAGTGTGTTCCCACTCTGAACAAGTGCATATCACAATACTCTGTTGAAAACTCGTTTCGGACGTGCTTTTACAGTTAAAATGACAAATATGATGAAAATGTGTTGAAAGCTCGAAAACATGAAAATCCCTGCTTAGAAAGGTGTTACAAGTCACATATGCTCGAATGCTCTCATTTCGCTCAAAATCAATGTTCCTTGCCAAACGTTTACTTTATGCTCGGAAAAGGCGTTTGAAAACGGCTCAATGCGCTCCTGCGCTAGGAAAGCTGATTTCATGCACTCGGTGACACAAAGTGTGTTCCCACTCTGAACAAGTGCATATCACAATACTCTGTTGAAAACTCGTTTCGGACGTGCTTTTACAGTTAAAATGACAAATATGATGCAAATGTGTTGAAAGCTCGAAAACATGAAAATCCCTGCTTAGAAAGGTGTTACAAGTCACATATGCTCGAATGCTCTCATTTCGCTCAAAATCAATGTTCCTTGCCAAACGTTTACTTTATGCTCGGAAAAGGCGTTTGAAAACGGCTCAATGCGCTCCTGCGCTAGGAAAGCTGTTTTCATGCACTCGGTGACACAAAGTGTGTTTTCCCAATCTGAACAAGTGCATATGAACAAGGTATGAACAAGGTCCAACAAAAAGAAACTTGGAAAGTTTGAGTATTTGGGATCAACTTGCATCTAGGTTATGAGAAATGTCATTGCTCTTTGAGGAAAGTGTCACTTTGTGTGCATCTTTGAGTTGTAATCTTATTCCTGATTACCCATATTGTGATACTACGGTGAAAACTCGTTTCAGACGTGCGTTTACAGTTAAAATGACAAATATGATGAAAATGTGTTGAAAGCTCGAAAACATGAAAATCCATGCTTAGACCGATGTTACAGGTCACATAATGCTCTCATTTCGCTCAAAATCAATGGTCCTTGTCAAACGTTTGCTTTATGCTCTGAAAAGGCGTTAGAAACAGACTGAAGGCGCTCCTATGCTAGGAAAGCTGTTTTCATGCACTCGGTGACACAAAGTGTGTTTTCCCAATCTGAACAAGTGCATATATCACAATACAATGTTGAAAACTCGTTTCAGACGTGCTTTTACAGTTAAAATGACAAATATGATGCAAATGTGTTGAAAGCTCGAAAACATGAAAATCCCTGCTTAGAAAGGTGTTACAAGTCACATATGCTCGAATGCTCTCATTTCGCTCAAAATCAATGTTCCTTGCCAAACGTTTACTTTATGCTCGGAAAAGGCGTTTGAAAACGGCTCAATGCGCTCCTGCGCTAGGAAAGCTGATTTCATGCACTCGGTGACACAAAGTGTGTTCCCACTCTGAACAAGTGCATATCACAATACTCTGTTGAAAACTCGTTTCGGACGTGCTTTTACAGTTAAAATGACAAATATGATGCAAATGTGTTGAAAGCTCGAAAACATGAAAATCCCTGCTTAGAAAGGTGTTACAAGTCACATATGCTCGAATGCTCTCATTTCGCTCAAAATCAATGTTCCTTGCCAAACGTTTACTTTATGCTCGGAAAAGGCGTTTGAAAACGGCTCAATGCGCTCCTGCGCTAGGAAAGCTGATTTCATGCACTCGGTGACACAAAGTGTGTTCCCACTCTGAACAAGTGCATATCACAATACTCTGTTGAAAACTCGTTTCGGACGTGCTTTTACAGTTAAAATGACAAATATGATGCAAATGTGTTGAAAGCTCGAAAACATGAAAATCCCTGCTTAGAAAGGTGTTACAAGTCACATATGCTCGAATGCTCTCATTTCGCTCAAAATCAATGTTCCTTGCCAAACGTTTACTTTATGCTCGGAAAAGGCGTTTGAAAACGCCTCAATGCGCTCCTGCGCTAGGAAAGCTGATTTCATGCACTCGGTGACACAAAGTGTGTTCCCACTCTGAACAAGTGCATATCACAATACTCTGTTGAAAACTCGTTTCGGACGTGCTTTTACAGTTAAAATGACAAATATGATGCAAATGTGTTGAAAGCTCGAAAACATGAAAATCCCTGCTTAGAAAGGTGTTACAAGTCACATATGCTCGAATGCTCTCATTTCGCTCAAAATCAATGTTCCTTGCCAAACGTTTACTTTATGCTCGGAAAAGGCGTTTGAAAACGGCTCAATGCGCTCCTGCGCTAGGAAAGCTGATTTCATGCACTCGGTGACACAAAGTGTGTTCCCACTCTGAACAAGTGCATATCACAATACTCTGTTGAAAACTCGTTTCGGACGTGCTTTTACAGTTAAAATGACAAATATGATGCAAATGTGTTGAAAGCTCGAAAACATGAAAATCCCTGCTTAGAAAGGTGTTACAAGTCACATATGCTCGAATGCTCTCATTTCGCTCAAAATCAATGTTCCTTGCCAAACGTTTACTTTATGCTCGGAAAAGGCGTTTGAAAACGGCTCAATGCGCTCCTGCGCTAGGAAAGCTGATTTCATGCACTCGGTGACACAAAGTGTGTTCCCACTCTGAACAAGTGCATATCACAATACTCTGTTGAAAACTCGTTTCGGACGTGCTTTTACAGTTAAAATGACAAATATGATGCAAATGTGTTGAAAGCTCGAAAACATGAAAATCCCTGCTTAGAAAGGTGTTACAAGTCACATATGCTCGAATGCTCTCATTTCGCTCAAAATCAATGTTCCTTGCCAAACGTTTACTTTATGCTCGGAAAAGGCGTTTGAAAACGGCTCAATGCGCTCCTGCGCTAGGAAAGCTGATTTCATGCACTCGGTGACACAAAGTGTGTTCCCACTCTGAACAAGTGCATATCACAATACTCTGTTGAAAACTCGTTTCGGACGTGCTTTTACAGTTAAAATGACAAATATGATGCAAATGTGTTGAAAGCTCGAAAACATGAAAATCCCTGCTTAGAAAGGTGTTACAAGTCACATATGCTCGAATGCTCTCATTTCGCTCAAAATCAATGTTCCTTGCCAAACGTTTACTTTATGCTCGGAAAAGGCGTTTGAAAACGGCTCAATGCGCTCCTGCGCTAGGAAAGCTGATTTCATGCACTCGGTGACACAAAGTGTGTTCCCACTCTGAACAAGTGCATATCACAATACTCTGTTGAAAACTCGTTTCGGACGTGCTTTTACAGTTAAAATGACAAATATGATGCAAATGTGTTGAAAGCTCGAAAACATGAAAATCCCTGCTTAGAAAGGTGTTACAAGTCACATATGCTCGAATGCTCTCATTTCGCTCAAAATCAATGTTCCTTGCCAAACGTTTACTTTATGCTCGGAAAAGGCGTTTGAAAACGGCTCAATGCGCTCCTGCGCTAGGAAAGCTGATTTCATGCACTCGGTGACACAAAGTGTGTTCCCACTCTGAACAAGTGCATATCACAATACTCTGTTGAAAACTCGTTTCGGACGTGCTTTTACAGTTAAAATGACAAATATGATGCAAATGTGTTGAAAGCTCGAAAACATGAAAATCCCTGCTTAGAAAGGTGTTACAAGTCACATATGCTCGAATGCTCTCATTTCGCTCAAAATCAATGTTCCTTGCCAAACGTTTACTTTATGCTCGGAAAAGGCGTTTGAAAACGGCTCAATGCGCTCCTGCGCTAGGAAAGCTGATTTCATGCACTCGGTGACACAAAGTGTGTTCCCACTCTGAACAAGTGCATATCACAATACTCTGTTGAAAACTCGTTTCGGACGTGCTTTTACAGTTAAAATGACAAATATGATGCAAATGTGTTGAAAGCTCGAAAACATGAAAATCCCTGCTTAGAAAGGTGTTACAAGTCACATATGCTCGAATGCTCTCATTTCGCTCAAAATCAATGTTCCTTGCCAAACGTTTACTTTATGCTCGGAAAAGGCGTTTGAAAACGGCTCAATGCGCTCCTGCGCTAGGAAAGCTGATTTCATGCACTCGGTGACACAAAGTGTGTTCCCACTCTGAACAAGTGCATATCACAATACTCTGTTGAAAACTCGTTTCGGACGTGCTTTTACAGTTAAAATGACAAATATGATGCAAATGTGTTGAAAGCTCGAAAACATGAAAATCCCTGCTTAGAAAGGTGTTACAAGTCACATATGCTCGAATGCTCTCATTTCGCTCAAAATCAATGTTCCTTGCCAAACGTTTACTTTATGCTCGGAAAAGGCGTTTGAAAACGGCTCAATGCGCTCCTGCGCTAGGAAAGCTGATTTCATGCACTCGGTGACACAAAGTGTGTTCCCACTCTGAACAAGTGCATATCACAATACTCTGTTGAAAACTCGTTTCGGACGTGCTTTTACAGTTAAAATGACAAATATGATGCAAATGTGTTGAAAGCTCGAAAACATGAAAATCCCTGCTTAGAAAGGTGTTACAAGTCACATATGCTCGAATGCTCTCATTTCGCTCAAAATCAATGTTCCTTGCCAAACGTTTACTTTATGCTCGGAAAAGGCGTTTGAAAACGGCTCAATGCGCTCCTGCACTAGGAAAGCTGATTTCATGCACTCGGTGACACAAAGTGTGTTCCCACTCTGAACAAGTGCATATCACAATACTCTGTTGAAAACTCGTTTCGGACGTGCTTTTACAGTTAAAATGACAAATATGATGCAAATGTCTTGAAAGCTCGAAAACATGAAAATCCCTGCTTAGAAAGGTGTTACAAGTCACATATGCTCGAATGCTCTCATTTCGCTCAAAATCAATGTTCCTTGCCAAACGTTTACTTTATGCTCGGAAAAGGCGTTTGAAAACGGCTCAATGCGCTCCTGCGCTAGGAAAGCTGTTTTCATGCACTCGGTGACACAAAGTGTGTTTTCCCAATCTGAACAAGTGCATATGAACAAGGTATGAACAAGGTCCAACAAAAAGAAACTTGGAAAGTTTGAGTCTTTGGGATCAACTTGCATCTAGGTTATGAGAAATGTCATTGCTCTTTGAGGAAAGTGTCACTTTGTGTGCATCTTTGAGTTGTAATCTTATTCCTGATTACCCATATTGTGATACTACGGTGAAAACTCGTTTCAGACGTGCGTTTACAGTTAAAATGACAAATATGATGAAAATGTGTTGAAAGCTCGAAAACATGAAAATCCATGCTTAGACCGATGTTACAGGTCACATAATGCTCTCATTTCGCTCAAAATCAATGGTCCTTGTCAAACGTTTGCTTTATGCTCTGAAAAGGCGTTAGAAACAGACTGAAGGCGCTCCTATGCTAGGAAAGCTGTTTTCATGCACTCGGTGACACAAAGTGTGTTTTCCCAATCTGAACAAGTGCATATATCACAATACTATGTTGAAAACTCGTTTCAGACGTGCTTTTACAGTTAAAATGACAAATATGATGCAAATGTGTTGAAAGCTCGAAAACATGAAAATCCCTGCTTAGAAAGGTGTTACAAGTCACATATGCTCGAATGCTCTCATTTCGCTCAAAATCAATGTTCCTTGCCAAACGTTTACTTTATGCTCGGAAAAGGCGTTTGAAAACGGCTCAATGCGCTCCTGCGCTAGGAAAGCTGATTTCATGCACTCGGTGACACAAAGTGTGTTCCCACTCTGAACAAGTGCATATCACAATACTCTGTTGAAAACTCGTTTCGGACGTGCTTTTACAGTTAAAATGACAAATATGATGCAAATGTGTTGAAAGCTCGAAAACATGAAAATCCCTGCTTAGAAAGGTGTTACAAGTCACATATGCTCGAATGCTCTCATTTCGCTCAAAATCAATGTTCCTTGCCAAACGTTTACTTTATGCTCGGAAAAGGCGTTTGAAAACGGCTCAATGCGCTCCTGCGCTAGGAAAGCTGATTTCATGCACTCGGTGACACAAAGTGTGTTCCCACTCTGAACAAGTGCATATCACAATACTCTGTTGAAAACTCGTTTCGGACGTGCTTTTACAGTTAAAATGACAAATATGATGCAAATGTGTTGAAAGCTCGAAAACATGAAAATCCCTGCTTAGAAAGGTGTTACAAGTCACATATGCTCGAATGCTCTCATTTCGCTCAAAATCAATGTTCCTTGCCAAACGTTTACTTTATGCTCGGAAAAGGCGTTTGAAAACGGCTCAATGCGCTCCTGCGCTAGGAAAGCTGATTTCATGCACTCGGTGACACAAAGTGTGTTCCCACTCTGAACAAGTGCATATCACAATACTCTGTTGAAAACTCGTTTCGGACGTGCTTTTACAGTTAAAATGACAAATATGATGCAAATGTCTTGAAAGCTCGAAAACATGAAAATCCCTGCTTAGAAAGGTGTTACAAGTCACATATGCTCGAATGCTCTCATTTCGCTCAAAATCAATGTTCCTTGCCAAACGTTTACTTTATGCTCGGAAAAGGCGTTTGAAAACGGCTCAATGCGCTCCTGCGCTAGGAAAGCTGATTTCATGCACTCGGTGACACAAAGTGTGTTCCCACTCTGAACAAGTGCATATCACAATACTCTGTTGAAAACTCGTTTCGGACGTGCTTTTACAGTTAAAATGACAAATATGATGCAAATGTGTTGAAAGCTCGAAAACATGAAAATCCCTGCTTAGAAAGGTGTTACAAGTCACATATGCTCGAATGCTCTCATTTCGCTCAAAATCAATGTTCCTTGCCAAACGTTTACTTTATGCTCGGAAAAGGCGTTTGAAAACGGCTCAATGCGCTCCTGCGCTAGGAAAGCTGATTTCATGCACTCGGTGACACAAAGTGTGTTCCCACTCTGAACAAGTGCATATCACAATACTCTGTTGAAAACTCGTTTCGGACGTGCTTTTACAGTTAAAATGACAAATATGATGCAAATGTGTTGAAAGCTCGAAAACATGAAAATCCCTGCTTAGAAAGGTGTTACAAGTCACATATGCTCGAATGCTCTCATTTCGCTCAAAATCAATGTTCCTTGCCAAACGTTTACTTTATGCTCGGAAAAGGCGTTTGAAAACGGCTCAATGCGCTCCTGCGCTAGGAAAGCTGATTTCATGCACTCGGTGACACAAAGTGTGTTCCCACTCTGAACAAGTGCATATCACAATACTCTGTTGAAAACTCGTTTCGGACGTGCTTTTACAGTTAAAATGACAAATATGATGAAAATGTGTTGAAAGCTCGAAAACATGAAAATCCCTGCTTAGAAAGGTGTTACAAGTCACATATGCTCGAATGCTCTCATTTCGCTCAAAATCAATGTTCCTTGCCAAACGTTTACTTTATGCTCGGAAAAGGCGTTTGAAAACGGCTCAATGCGCTCCTGCGCTAGGAAAGCTGATTTCATGCACTCGGTGACACAAAGTGTGTTCCCACTCTGAACAAGTGCATATCACAATACTCTGTTGAAAACTCGTTTCGGACGTGCTTTTACAGTTAAAATGACAAATATGATGCAAATGTGTTGAAAGCTCGAAAACATGAAAATCCCTGCTTAGAAAGGTGTTACAAGTCACATATGCTCGAATGCTCTCATTTCGCTCAAAATCAATGTTCCTTGCCAAACGTTTACTTTATGCTCGGAAAAGGCGTTTGAAAACGGCTCAATGCGCTCCTGCGCTAGGAAAGCTGTTTTCATGCACTCGGTGACACAAAGTGTGTTTTCCCAATCTGAACAAGTGCATATGAACAAGGTATGAACAAGGTCCAACAAAAAGAAACTTGGAAAGTTTGAGTATTTGGGATCAACTTGCATCTAGGTTATGAGAAATGTCATTGCTCTTTGAGGAAAGTGTCACTTTGTGTGCATCTTTGAGTTGTAATCTTATTCCTGATTACCCATATTGTGATACTACGGTGAAAACTCGTTTCAGACGTGCGTTTACAGTTAAAATGACAAATATGATGAAAATGTGTTGAAAGCTCGAAAACATGAAAATCCATGCTTAGACCGATGTTACAGGTCACATAATGCTCTCATTTCGCTCAAAATCAATGGTCCTTGTCAAACGTTTGCTTTATGCTCTGAAAAGGCGTTAGAAACAGACTGAAGGCGCTCCTATGCTAGGAAAGCTGTTTTCATGCACTCGGTGACACAAAGTGTGTTTTCCCAATCTGAACAAGTGCATATATCACAATACAATGTTGAAAACTCGTTTCAGACGTGCTTTTACAGTTAAAATGACAAATATGATGCAAATGTGTTGAAAGCTCGAAAACATGAAAATCCCTGCTTAGAAAGGTGTTACAAGTCACATATGCTCGAATGCTCTCATTTCGCTCAAAATCAATGTTCCTTGCCAAACGTTTACTTTATGCTCGGAAAAGGCGTTTGAAAACGGCTCAATGCGCTCCTGCGCTAGGAAAGCTGATTTCATGCACTCGGTGACACAAAGTGTGTTCCCACTCTGAACAAGTGCATATCACAATACTCTGTTGAAAACTCGTTTCGGACGTGCTTTTACAGTTAAAATGACAAATATGATGCAAATGTGTTGAAAGCTCGAAAACATGAAAATCCCTGCTTAGAAAGGTGTTACAAGTCACATATGCTCGAATGCTCTCATTTCGCTCAAAATCAATGTTCCTTGCCAAACGTTTACTTTATGCTCGGAAAAGGCGTTTGAAAACGGCTCAATGCGCTCCTGCGCTAGGAAAGCTGATTTCATGCACTCGGTGACACAAAGTGTGTTCCCACTCTGAACAAGTGCATATCACAATACTCTGTTGAAAACTCGTTTCGGACGTGCTTTTACAGTTAAAATGACAAATATGATGCAAATGTGTTGAAAGCTCGAAAACATGAAAATCCCTGCTTAGAAAGGTGTTACAAGTCACATATGCTCGAATGCTCTCATTTCGCTCAAAATCAATGTTCCTTGCCAAACGTTTACTTTATGCTCGGAAAAGGCGTTTGAAAACGCCTCAATGCGCTCCTGCGCTAGGAAAGCTGATTTCATGCACTCGGTGACACAAAGTGTGTTCCCACTCTGAACAAGTGCATATCACAATACTCTGTTGAAAACTCGTTTCGGACGTGCTTTTACAGTTAAAATGACAAATATGATGCAAATGTGTTGAAAGCTCGAAAACATGAAAATCCCTGCTTAGAAAGGTGTTACAAGTCACATATGCTCGAATGCTCTCATTTCGCTCAAAATCAATGTTCCTTGCCAAACGTTTACTTTATGCTCGGAAAAGGCGTTTGAAAACGGCTCAATGCGCTCCTGCGCTAGGAAAGCTGATTTCATGCACTCGGTGACACAAAGTGTGTTCCCACTCTGAACAAGTGCATATCACAATACTCTGTTGAAAACTCGTTTCGGACGTGCTTTTACAGTTAAAATGACAAATATGATGCAAATGTGTTGAAAGCTCGAAAACATGAAAATCCCTGCTTAGAAAGGTGTTACAAGTCACATATGCTCGAATGCTCTCATTTCGCTCAAAATCAATGTTCCTTGCCAAACGTTTACTTTATGCTCGGAAAAGGCGTTTGAAAACGGCTCAATGCGCTCCTGCGCTAGGAAAGCTGATTTCATGCACTCGGTGACACAAAGTGTGTTCCCACTCTGAACAAGTGCATATCACAATACTCTGTTGAAAACTCGTTTCGGACGTGCTTTTACAGTTAAAATGACAAATATGATGCAAATGTGTTGAAAGCTCGAAAACATGAAAATCCCTGCTTAGAAAGGTGTTACAAGTCACATATGCTCGAATGCTCTCATTTCGCTCAAAATCAATGTTCCTTGCCAAACGTTTACTTTATGCTCGGAAAAGGCGTTTGAAAACGGCTCAATGCGCTCCTGCGCTAGGAAAGCTGATTTCATGCACTCGGTGACACAAAGTGTGTTCCCACTCTGAACAAGTGCATATCACAATACTCTGTTGAAAACTCGTTTCGGACGTGCTTTTACAGTTAAAATGACAAATATGATGCAAATGTGTTGAAAGCTCGAAAACATGAAAATCCCTGCTTAGAAAGGTGTTACAAGTCACATATGCTCGAATGCTCTCATTTCGCTCAAAATCAATGTTCCTTGCCAAACGTTTACTTTATGCTCGGAAAAGGCGTTTGAAAACGGCTCAATGCGCTCCTGCGCTAGGAAAGCTGATTTCATGCACTCGGTGACACAAAGTGTGTTCCCACTCTGAACAAGTGCATATCACAATACTCTGTTGAAAACTCGTTTCGGACGTGCTTTTACAGTTAAAATGACAAATATGATGCAAATGTGTTGAAAGCTCGAAAACATGAAAATCCCTGCTTAGAAAGGTGTTACAAGTCACATATGCTCGAATGCTCTCATTTCGCTCAAAATCAATGTTCCTTGCCAAACGTTTACTTTATGCTCGGAAAAGGCGTTTGAAAACGGCTCAATGCGCTCCTGCGCTAGGAAAGCTGATTTCATGCACTCGGTGACACAAAGTGTGTTCCCACTCTGAACAAGTGCATATCACAATACTCTGTTGAAAACTCGTTTCGGACGTGCTTTTACAGTTAAAATGACAAATATGATGCAAATGTCTTGAAAGCTCGAAAACATGAAAATCCCTGCTTAGAAAGGTGTTACAAGTCACATATGCTCGAATGCTCTCATTTCGCTCAAAATCAATGTTCCTTGCCAAACGTTTACTTTATGCTCGGAAAAGGCGTTTGAAAACGGCTCAATGCGCTCCTGCGCTAGGAAAGCTGTTTTCATGCACTCGGTGACACAAAGTGTGTTTTCCCAATCTGAACAAGTGCATATGAACAAGGTATGAACAAGGTCCAACAAAAAGAAACTTGGAAAGTTTGAGTCTTTGGGATCAACTTGCATCTAGGTTATGAGAAATGTCATTGCTCTTTGAGGAAAGTGTCACTTTGTGTGCATCTTTGAGTTGTAATCTTATTCCTGATTACCCATATTGTGATACTACGGTGAAAACTCGTTTCAGACGTGCGTTTACAGTTAAAATGACAAATATGATGAAAATGTGTTGAAAGCTCGAAAACATGAAAATCCATGCTTAGACCGATGTTACAGGTCACATAATGCTCTCATTTCGCTCAAAATCAATGGTCCTTGTCAAACGTTTGCTTTATGCTCTGAAAAGGCGTTAGAAACAGACTGAAGGCGCTCCTATGCTAGGAAAGCTGTTTTCATGCACTCGGTGACACAAAGTGTGTTTTCCCAATCTGAACAAGTGCATATATCACAATACTATGTTGAAAACTCGTTTCAGACGTGCTTTTACAGTTAAAATGACAAATATGATGCAAATGTGTTGAAAGCTCGAAAACATGAAAATCCCTGCTTAGAAAGGTGTTACAAGTCACATATGCTCGAATGCTCTCATTTCGCTCAAAATCAATGTTCCTTGCCAAACGTTTACTTTATGCTCGGAAAAGGCGTTTGAAAACGGCTCAATGCGCTCCTGCGCTAGGAAAGCTGATTTCATGCACTCGGTGACACAAAGTGTGTTCCCACTCTGAACAAGTGCATATCACAATACTCTGTTGAAAACTCGTTTCGGACGTGCTTTTACAGTTAAAATGACAAATATGATGCAAATGTGTTGAAAGCTCGAAAACATGAAAATCCCTGCTTAGAAAGGTGTTACAAGTCACATATGCTCGAATGCTCTCATTTCGCTCAAAATCAATGTTCCTTGCCAAACGTTTACTTTATGCTCGGAAAAGGCGTTTGAAAACGGCTCAATGCGCTCCTGCGCTAGGAAAGCTGATTTCATGCACTCGGTGACACAAAGTGTGTTCCCACTCTGAACAAGTGCATATCACAATACTCTGTTGAAAACTCGTTTCGGACGTGCTTTTACAGTTAAAATGACAAATATGATGAAAATGTGTTGAAAGCTCGAAAACATGAAAATCCCTGCTTAGAAAGGTGTTACAAGTCACATATGCTCGAATGCTCTCATTTCGCTCAAAATCAATGTTCCTTGCCAAACGTTTACTGTATGCTCGGAAAAGGCGTTTGAAAACGGCTCAATGCGCTCCTGCGCTAGGAAAGCTGATTTCATGCACTCGGTGACACAAAGTGTGTTCCCACTCTGAACAAGTGCATATCACAATACTCTGTTGAAAACTCGTTTCGGACGTGCTTTTACAGTTAAAATGACAAATATGATGCAAATGTCTTGAAAGCTCGAAAACATGAAAATCCCTGCTTAGAAAGGTGTTACAAGTCACATATGCTCGAATGCTCTCATTTCGCTCAAAATCAATGTTCCTTGCCAAACGTTTACTTTATGCTCGGAAAAGGCGTTTGAAAACGGCTCAATGCGCTCCTGCGCTAGGAAAGCTGATTTCATGCACTCGGTGACACAAAGTGTGTTCCCACTCTGAACAAGTGCATATCACAATACTCTGTTGAAAACTCGTTTCGGACGTGCTTTTACAGTTAAAATGACAAATATGATGAAAATGTGTTGAAAGCTCGAAAACATGAAAATCCCTGCTTAGAAAGGTGTTACAAGTCACATATGCTCGAATGCTCTCATTTCGCTCAAAATCAATGTTCCTTGCCAAACGTTTACTTTATGCTCGGAAAAGGCGTTTGAAAACGGCTCAATGCGCTCCTGCGCTAGGAAAGCTGTTTTCATGCACTCGGTGACACAAAGTGTGTTTTCCCAATCTGAACAAGTGCATATGAACAAGGTATGAACAAGGTCCAACAAAAAGAAACTTGGAAAGTTTGAGTATTTGGGATCAACTTGCATCTAGGTTATGAGAAATGTCATTGCTCTTTGAGGAAAGTGTCACTTTGTGTGCATCTTTGAGTTGTAATCTTATTCCTGATTACCCATATTGTGATACTACGGTGAAAACTCGTTTCAGACGTGCGTTTACAGTTAAAATGACAAATATGATGAAAATGTGTTGAAAGCTCGAAAACATGAAAATCCATGCTTAGACCGATGTTACAGGTCACATAATGCTCTCATTTCGCTCAAAATCAATGGTCCTTGTCAAACGTTTGCTTTATGCTCTGAAAAAGGCGTTAGAAACAGACTGAAGGCGCTCCTATGCTAGGAAAGCTGTTTTCATGCACTCGGTGACACAAAGTGTGTTTTCCCAATCTGAACAAGTGCATATATCACAATACTATGTTGAAAACTCGTTTCAGACGTGCTTTTACAGTTAAAATGACAAATATGATGCAAATGTGTTGAAAGCTCGAAAACATGAAAATCCCTGCTTAGAAAGGTGTTACAAGTCACATATGCTCGAATGCTCTCATTTCGCTCAAAATCAATGTTCCTTGCCAAACGTTTACTTTATGCTCGGAAAAGGCGTTTGAAAACGGCTCAATGCGCTCCTGCGCTAGGAAAGCTGATTTCATGCACTCGGTGACACAAAGTGTGTTCCCACTCTGAACAAGTGCATATCACAATACTCTGTTGAAAACTCGTTTCGGACGTGCTTTTACAGTTAAAATGACAAATATGATGCAAATGTGTTGAAAGCTCGAAAACATGAAAATCCCTGCTTAGAAAGGTGTTACAAGTCACATATGCTCGAATGCTCTCATTTCGCTCAAAATCAATGTTCCTTGCCAAACGTTTACTTTATGCTCGGAAAAGGCGTTTGAAAACGGCTCAATGCGCTCCTGCGCTAGGAAAGCTGATTTCATGCACTCGGTGACACAAAGTGTGTTCCCACTCTGAACAAGTGCATATCACAATACTCTGTTGAAAACTCGTTTCGGACGTGCTTTTACAGTTAAAATGACAAATATGATGCAAATGTGTTGAAAGCTCGAAAACATGAAAATCCCTGCTTAGAAAGGTGTTACAAGTCACATATGCTCGAAAGCTCTCATTTCGCTCAAAATCAATGTTCCTTGCCAAACGTTTACTTTATGCTCGGAAAAGGCGTTTGAAAACGGCTCAATGCGCTCCTGCGCTAGGAAAGCTGATTTCATGCACTCGGTGACACAAAGTGTGTTCCCACTCTGAACAAGTGCATATCACAATACTCTGTTGAAAACTCGTTTCGGACGTGCTTTTACAGTTAAAATGACAAATATGATGCAAATGTGTTGAAAGCTCGAAAACATGAAAATCCCTGCTTAGAAAGGTGTTACAAGTCACATATGCTCGAATGCTCTCATTTCGCTCAAAATCAATGTTCCTTGCCAAACGTTTACTTTATGCTCGGAAAAGGCGTTTGAAAACGGCTCAATGCG
Organism: Neoarius graeffei; assembly: GCF_027579695.1. Lineage (NCBI taxonomy): Eukaryota > Metazoa > Chordata > Actinopteri > Siluriformes > Ariidae > Neoarius > Neoarius graeffei. The sequence goes on along the minus strand of NC_083576.1, from coordinate 28,638,436 downwards.
CTCCTGCGCTAGGAAAGCTGATTTCATGCACTCGGTGACACAAAGTGTGTTCCCACTCTGAACAAGTGCATATCACAATACTCTGTTGAAAACTCGTTTCGGACGTGCTTTTACAGTTAAAATGACAAATATGATGCAAATGTGTTGAAAGCTCGAAAACATGAAAATCCCTGCTTAGAAAGGTGTTACAAGTCACATATGCTCGAATGCTCTCATTTCGCTCAAAATCAATGTTCCTTGCCAAACGTTTACTTTATGCTCGGAAAAGGCGTTTGAAAACGGCTCAATGCGCTCCTGCGCTAGGAAAGCTGATTTCATGCACTCGGTGACACAAAGTGTGTTCCCACTCTGAACAAGTGCATATCACAATACTCTGTTGAAAACTCGTTTCGGACGTGCTTTTACAGTTAAAATGACAAATATGATGCAAATGTGCTGAAAGCTCGAAAACATGAAAATCCCTGCTTAGAAAGGTGTTACAAGTCACATATGCTCGAATGCTCTCATTTCGCTCAAAATCAATGTTCCTTGCCAAACGTTTACTTTATGCTCGGAAAAGGCGTTTGAAAACGGCTCAATGCGCTCCTGCGCTAGGAAAGCTGATTTCATGCACTCGGTGACACAAAGTGTGTTCCCACTCTGAACAAGTGCATATCACAATACTCTGTTGAAAACTCGTTTCGGACGTGCTTTTACAGTTAAAATGACAAATATGATGCAAATGTGTTGAAAGCTCGAAAACATGAAAATCCCTGCTTAGAAAGGTGTTACAAGTCACATATGCTCGAATGCTCTCATTTCGCTCAAAATCAATGTTCCTTGCCAAACGTTTACTTTATGCTCGGAAAAGGCGTTTGAAAACGGCTCAATGCGCTCCTGCGCTAGGAAAGCTGATTTCATGCACTCGGTGACACAAAGTGTGTTCCCACTCTGAACAAGTGCATATCACAATACTCTGTTGAAAACTCGTTTCGGACGTGCTTTTACAGTTAAAATGACAAATATGATGCAAATGTGTTGAAAGCTCGAAAACATGAAAATCCCTGCTTAGAAAGGTGTTACAAGTCACATATGCTCGAATGCTCTCATTTCGCTCAAAATCAATGTTCCTTGCCAAACGTTTACTTTATGCTCGGAAAAGGCGTTTGAAAACGGCTCAATGCGCTCCTGCGCTAGGAAAGCTGATTTCATGCACTCGGTGACACAAAGTGTGTTCCCACTCTGAACAAGTGCATATCACAATACTCTGTTGAAAACTCGTTTCGGACGTGCTTTTACAGTTAAAATGACAAATATGATGCAAATGTGTTGAAAGCTCGAAAACATGAAAATCCCTGCTTAGAAAGGTGTTACAAGTCACATATGCTCGAATGCTCTCATTTCGCTCAAAATCAATGTTCCTTGCCAAACGTTTACTTTATGCTCGGAAAAGGCGTTTGAAAACGGCTCAATGCGCTCCTGCGCTAGGAAAGCTGTTTTCATGCACTCGGTGACACAAAGTGTGTTTTCCCAATCTGAACAAGTGCATATGAACAAGGTATGAACAAGGTCCAACAAAAAGAAACTTGGAAAGTTTGAGTATTTGGGATCAACTTGCATCTAGGTTATGAGAAATGTCATTGCTCTTTGAGGAAAGTGTCACTTTGTGTGCATCTTTGAGTTGTAATCTTATTCCTGATTACCCATATTGTGATTCTACGGTGAAAACTCGTTTCAGACGTGCGTTTACAGTTAAAATGACAAATATGATGAAAATGTGTTGAAAGCTCGAAAACATGAAAATCCATGCTTAGACCGATGTTACAGGTCACATAATGCTCTCATTTCGCTCAAAATCAATGGTCCTTGTCAAACGTTTGCTTTATGCTCTGAAAAGGCGTTAGAAACAGACTGAAGGCGCTCCTATGCTAGGAAAGCTGTTTTCATGCACTCGGTGACACAAAGTGTGTTTTCCCAATCTGAACAAGTGCATATATCACAATACTATGTTGAAAACTCGTTTCAGACGTGCTTTTACAGTTAAAATGACAAATATGATGCAAATGTGTTGAAAGCTCGAAAACATGAAAATCCCTGCTTAGAAAGGTGTTACAAGTCACATATGCTCGAATGCTCTCATTTCGCTCAAAATCAATGTTCCTTGCCAAACGTTTACTTTATGCTCGGAAAAGGCGTTTGAAAACGGCTCAATGCGCTCCTGCGCTAGGAAAGTTGATTTCATGCACTCGGTGACACAAAGTGTGTTCCCACTCTGAACAAGTGCATATCACAATACTCTGTTGAAAACTCGTTTCGGACGTGCTTTTACAGTTAAAATGACAAATATGATGCAAATGTGTTGAAAGCTCGAAAACATGAAAATCCCTGCTTAGAAAGGTGTTACAAGTCACATATGCTCGAATGCTCTCATTTCGCTCAAAATCAATGTTCCTTGCCAAACGTTTACTTTATGCTCGGAAAAGGCGTTTGAAAACGGCTCAATGCGCTCCTGCGCTAGGAAAGCTGATTTCATGCACTCGGTGACACAAAGTGTGTTCCCACTCTGAACAAGTGCATATCACAATACTCTGTTGAAAACTCGTTTCGGACGTGCTTTTACAGTTAAAATGACAAATATGATGAAAATGTGTTGAAAGCTCGAAAACATGAAAATCCCTGCTTAGAAAGGTGTTACAAGTCACATATGCTCGAATGCTCTCATTTCGCTCAAAATCAATGTTCCTTGCCAAACGTTTACTTTATGCTCGGAAAAGGCGTTTGAAAACGGCTCAATGCGCTCCTGCGCTAGGAAAGCTGATTTCATGCACTCGGTGACACAAAGTGTGTTCCCACTCTGAACAAGTGCATATCACAATACTCTGTTGAAAACTCGTTTCGGACGTGCTTTTACAGTTAAAATGACAAATATGATGCAAATGTGTTGAAAGCTCGAAAACATGAAAATCCCTGCTTAGAAAGGTGTTACAAGTCACATATGCTCGAATGCTCTCATTTCGCTCAAAATCAATGTTCCTTGCCAAACGTTTACTTTATGCTCGGAAAAGGCGTTTGAAAACGGCTCAATGCGCTCCTGCGCTAGGAAAGCTGATTTCATGCACTCGGTGACACAAAGTGTGTTCCCACTCTGAACAAGTGCATATCACAATACTCTGTTGAAAACTCGTTTCGGACGTGCTTTTACAGTTAAAATGACAAATATGATGCAAATGTGTTGAAAGCTCGAAAACATGAAAATCCCTGCTTAGAAAGGTGTTACAAGTCACATATGCTCGAATGCTCTCATTTCGCTCAAAATCAATGTTCCTTGCCAAACGTTTACTTTATGCTCGGAAAAGGCGTTTGAAAACGGCTCAATGCGCTCCTGCGCTAGGAAAGCTGATTTCATGCACTCGGTGACACAAAGTGTGTTCCCACTCTGAACAAGTGCATATCACAATACTCTGTTGAAAACTCGTTTCGGACGTGCTTTTACAGTTAAAATGACAAATATGATGAAAATGTGTTGAAAGCTCGAAAACATGAAAATCCCTGCTTAGAAAGGTGTTACAAGTCACATATGCTCGAATGCTCTCATTTCGCTCAAAATCAATGTTCCTTGCCAAACGTTTACTTTATGCTCGGAAAAGGCGTTTGAAAACGGCTCAATGCGCTCCTGCGCTAGGAAAGCTGATTTCATGCACTCGGTGACACAAAGTGTGTTCCCACTCTGAACAAGTGCATATCACAATACTCTGTTGAAAACTCGTTTCGGACGTGCTTTTACAGTTAAAATGACAAATATGATGCAAATGTGTTGAAAGCTCGAAAACATGAAAATCCCTGCTTAGAAAGGTGTTACAAGTCACATATGCTCGAATGCTCTCATTTCGCTCAAAATCAATGTTCCTTGCCAAACGTTTACTTTATGCTCGGAAAAGGCGTTTGAAAACGGCTCAATGCGCTCCTGCGCTAGGAAAGCTGTTTTCATGCACTCTGTGACACAAAGTGTGTTTTCCCAATCTGAACAAGTGCATATGAACAAGGTATGAACAAGGTCCAACAAAAAGAAACTTGGAAAGTTTGAGTATTTGGGATCAACTTGCATCTAGGTTATGAGAAATGTCATTGCTCTTTGAGGAAAGTGTCACTTTGTGTGCATCTTTGAGTTGTAATCTTATTCCTGATTACCCATATTGTGATACTACGGTGAAAACTCGTTTCAGACGTGCGTTTACAGTTAAAATGACAAATATGATGAAAATGTGTTGAAAGCTCGAAAACATGAAAATCCATGCTTAGACCGATGTTACAGGTCACATAATGCTCTCATTTCGCTCAAAATCAATGGTCCTTGTCAAACGTTTGCTTTATGCTCTGAAAAGGCGTTAGAAACAGACTGAAGGCGCTCCTATGCTAGGAAAGCTGTTTTCATGCACTCGGTGACACAAAGTGTGTTTTCCCAATCTGAACAAGTGCATATATCACAATACTATGTTGAAAACTCGTTTCAGACGTGCTTTTACAGTTAAAATGACAAATATGATGCAAATGTGTTGAAAGCTCGAAAACATGAAAATCCCTGCTTAGAAAGGTGTTACAAGTCACATATGCTCGAATGCTCTCATTTCGCTCAAAATCAATGTTCCTTGCCAAACGTTTACTTTATGCTCGGAAAAGGCGTTTGAAAACGGCTCAATGCGCTCCTGCGCTAGGAAAGCTGATTTCATGCACTCGGTGACACAAAGTGTGTTCCCACTCTGAACAAGTGCATATCACAATACTCTGTTGAAAACTCGTTTCGGACGTGCTTTTACAGTTAAAATGACAAATATGATGCAAATGTGTTGAAAGCTCGAAAACATGAAAATCCCTGCTTAGAAAGGTGTTACAAGTCACATATGCTCGAATGCTCTCATTTCGCTCAAAATCAATGTTCCTTGCCAAACGTTTACTTTATGCTCGGAAAAGGCGTTTGAAAACGGCTCAATGCGCTCCTGCGCTAGGAAAGCTGATTTCATGCACTCGGTGACACAAAGTGTGTTCCCACTCTGAACAAGTGCATATCACAATACTCTGTTGAAAACTCGTTTCGGACGTGCTTTTACAGTTAAAATGACAAATATGATGAAAATGTGTTGAAAGCTCGAAAACATGAAAATCCCTGCTTAGAAAGGTGTTACAAGTCACATATGCTCGAATGCTCTCATTTCGCTCAAAATCAATGTTCCTTGCCAAACGTTTACTTTATGCTCGGAAAAGGCGTTTGAAAACGGCTCAATGCGCTCCTGCGCTAGGAAAGCTGATTTCATGCACTCGGTGACACAAAGTGTGTTCCCACTCTGAACAAGTGCATATCACAATACTCTGTTGAAAACTCGTTTCGGACGTGCTTTTACAGTTAAAATGACAAATATGATGCAAATGTGTTGAAAGCTCGAAAACATGAAAATCCCTGCTTAGAAAGGTGTTACAAGTCACATATGCTCGAATGCTCTCATTTCGCTCAAAATCAATGTTCCTTGCCAAACGTTTACTTTATGCTCGGAAAAGGCGTTTGAAAACGGCTCAATGCGCTCCTGCGCTAGGAAAGCTGATTTCATGCACTCGGTGACACAAAGTGTGTTCCCACTCTGAACAAGTGCATATCACAATACTCTGTTGAAAACTCGTTTCGGACGTGCTTTTACAGTTAAAATGACAAATATGATGAAAATGTGTTGAAAGCTCGAAAACATGAAAATCCCTGCTTAGAAAGGTGTTACAAGTCACATATGCTCGAATGCTCTCATTTCGCTCAAAATCAATGTTCCTTGCCAAACGTTTACTTTATGCTCGGAAAAGGCGTTTGAAAACGGCTCAATGCGCTCCTGCGCTAGGAAAGCTGTTTTCATGCACTCGGTGACACAAAGTGTGTTTTCCCAATCTGAACAAGTGCATATGAACAAGGTATGAACAAGGTCCAACAAAAAGAAACTTGGAAAGTTTGAGTATTTGGGATCAACTTGCATCTAGGTTATGAGAAATGTCATTGCTCTTTGAGGAAAGTGTCACTTTGTGTGCATCTTTGAGTTGTAATCTTATTCCTGATTACCCATATTGTGATACTACGGTGAAAACTCGTTTCAGACGTGCGTTTACAGTTAAAATGACAAATATGATGAAAATGTGTTGAAAGCTCGAAAACATGAAAATCCATGCTTAGACCGATGTTACAGGTCACATAATGCTCTCATTTCGCTCAAAATCAATGGTCCTTGTCAAACGTTTGCTTTATGCTCTGAAAAGGCGTTAGAAACAGACTGAAGGCGCTCCTATGCTAGGAAAGCTGTTTTCATGCACTCGGTGACACAAAGTGTGTTTTCCCAATCTGAACAAGTGCATATATCACAATACTATGTTGAAAACTCGTTTCAGACGTGCTTTTACAGTTAAAATGACAAATATGATGCAAATGTGTTGAAAGCTCGAAAACATGAAAATCCCTGCTTAGAAAGGTGTTACAAGTCACATATGCTCGAATGCTCTCATTTCGCTCAAAATCAATGTTCCTTGCCAAACGTTTACTTTATGCTCGGAAAAGGCGTTTGAAAACGGCTCAATGCGCTCCTGCGCTAGGAAAGCTGATTTCATGCACTCGGTGACACAAAGTGTGTTCCCACTCTGAACAAGTGCATATCACAATACTCTGTTGAAAACTCGTTTCGGACGTGCTTTTACAGTTAAAATGACAAATATGATGCAAATGTGTTGAAAGCTCGAAAACATGAAAATCCCTGCTTAGAAAGGTGTTACAAGTCACATATGCTCGAATGCTCTCATTTCGCTCAAAATCAATGTTCCTTGCCAAACGTTTACTTTATGCTCGGAAAAGGCGTTTGAAAACGGCTCAATGCGCTCCTGCGCTAGGAAAGCTGATTTCATGCACTCGGTGACACAAAGTGTGTTCCCACTCTGAACAAGTGCATATCACAATACTCTGTTGAAAACTCGTTTCGGACGTGCTTTTACAGTTAAAATGACAAATATGATGCAAATGTGTTGAAAGCTCGAAAACATGAAAATCCCTGCTTAGAAAGGTGTTACAAGTCACATATGCTCGAATGCTCTCATTTCGCTCAAAATCAATGTTCCTTGCCAAACGTTTACTTTATGCTCGGAAAAGGCGTTTGAAAACGGCTCAATGCGCTCCTGCGCTAGGAAAGCTGATTTCATGCACTCGGTGACACAAAGTGTGTTCCCACTCTGAACAAGTGCATATCACAATACTCTGTTGAAAACTCGTTTCGGACGTGCTTTTACAGTTAAAATGACAAATATGATGCAAATGTGTTGAAAGCTCGAAAACATGAAAATCCCTGCTTAGAAAGGTGTTACAAGTCACATATGCTCGAATGCTCTCATTTCGCTCAAAATCAATGTTCCTTGCCAAACGTTTACTTTATGCTCGGAAAAGGCGTTTGAAAACGGCTCAATGCGCTCCTGCGCTAGGAAAGCTGATTTCATGCACTCGGTGACACAAAGTGTGTTCCCACTCTGAACAAGTGCATATCACAATACTCTGTTGAAAACTCGTTTCGGACGTGCTTTTACAGTTAAAATGACAAATATGATGCAAATGTGTTGAAAGCTCGAAAACATGAAAATCCCTGCTTAGAAAGGTGTTACAAGTCACATATGCTCGAATGCTCTCATTTCGCTCAAAATCAATGTTCCTTGCCAAACGTTTACTTTATGCTCGGAAAAGGCGTTTGAAAACGGCTCAATGCGCTCCTGCGCTAGGAAAGCTGATTTCATGCACTCGGTGACACAAAGTGTGTTCCCACTCTGAACAAGTGCATATCACAATACTCTGTTGAAAACTCGTTTCGGACGTGCTTTTACAGTTAAAATGACAAATATGATGAAAATGTGTTGAAAGCTCGAAAACATGAAAATCCCTGCTTAGAAAGGTGTTACAAGTCACATATGCTCGAATGCTCTCATTTCGCTCAAAATCAATGTTCCTTGCCAAACGTTTACTTTATGCTCGGAAAAGGCGTTTGAAAACGGCTCAATGCGCTCCTGCGCTAGGAAAGCTGATTTCATGCACTCGGTGACACAAAGTGTGTTCCCACTCTGAACAAGTGCATATCACAATACTCTGTTGAAAACTCGTTTCGGACGTGCTTTTACAGTTAAAATGACAAATATGATGCAAATGTCTTGAAAGCTCGAAAACATGAAAATCCCTGCTTAGAAAGGTGTTACAAGTCACATATGCTCGAATGCTCTCATTTCGCTCAAAATCAATGTTCCTTGCCAAACGTTTACTTTATGCTCGGAAAAGGCGTTTGAAAACGGCTCAATGCGCTCCTGCGCTAGGAAAGCTGATTTCATGCACTCGGTGACACAAAGTGTGTTCCCACTCTGAACAAGTGCATATCACAATACTCTGTTGAAAACTCGTTTCGGACGTGCTTTTACAGTTAAAATGACAAATATGATGCAAATGTGTTGAAAGCTCGAAAACATGAAAATCCCTGCTTAGAAAGGTGTTACAAGTCACATATGCTCGAATGCTCTCATTTCGCTCAAAATCAATGTTCCTTGCCAAACGTTTACTTTATGCTCGGAAAAGGCGTTTGAAAACGGCTCAATGCGCTCCTGCGCTAGGAAAGCTGATTTCATGCACTCGGTGACACAAAGTGTGTTCCCACTCTGAACAAGTGCATATCACAATACTCTGTTGAAAACTCGTTTCGGACGTGCTTTTACAGTTAAAATGACAAATATGATGCAAATGTGTTGAAAGCTCGAAAACATGAAAATCCCTGCTTAGAAAGGTGTTACAAGTCACATATGCTCGAATGCTCTCATTTCGCTCAAAATCAATGTTCCTTGCCAAACGTTTACTTTATGCTCGGAAAAGGCGTTTGAAAACGGCTCAATGCGCTCCTGCGCTAGGAAAGCTGATTTCATGCACTCGGTGACACAAAGTGTGTTCCCACTCTGAACAAGTGCATATCACAATACTCTGTTGAAAACTCGTTTCGGACGTGCTTTTACAGTTAAAATGACAAATATGATGCAAATGTCTTGAAAGCTCGAAAACATGAAAATCCCTGCTTAGAAAGGTGTTACAAGTCACATATGCTCGAATGCTCTCATTTCGCTCAAAATCAATGTTCCTTGCCAAACGTTTACTTTATGCTCGGAAAAGGCGTTTGAAAACGGCTCAATGCGCTCCTGCGCTAGGAAAGCTGATTTCATGCACTCGGTGACACAAAGTGTGTTCCCACTCTGAACAAGTGCATATCACAATACTCTGTTGAAAACTCGTTTCGGACGTGCTTTTACAGTTAAAATGACAAATATGATGCAAATGTGTTGAAAGCTCGAAAACATGAAAATCCCTGCTTAGAAAGGTGTTACAAGTCACATATGCTCGAATGCTCTCATTTCGCTCAAAATCAATGTTCCTTGCCAAACGTTTACTTTATGCTCGGAAAAGGCGTTTGAAAACGGCTCAATGCGCTCCTGCGCTAGGAAAGCTGATTTCATGCACTCGGTGACACAAAGTGTGTTCCCACTCTGAACAAGTGCATATCACAATACTCTGTTGAAAACTCGTTTCGGACGTGCTTTTACAGTTAAAATGACAAATATGATGCAAATGTGTTGAAAGCTCGAAAACATGAAAATCCCTGCTTAGAAAGGTGTTACAAGTCACATATGCTCGAATGCTCTCATTTCGCTCAAAATCAATGTTCCTTGCCAAACGTTTACTTTATGCTCGGAAAAGGCGTTTGAAAACGGCTCAATGCGCTCCTGCGCTAGGAAAGCTGATTTCATGCACTCGGTGACACAAAGTGTGTTCCCACTCTGAACAAGTGCATATCACAATACTCTGTTGAAAACTCGTTTCGGACGTGCTTTTACAGTTAAAATGACAAATATGATGCAAATGTCTTGAAAGCTCGAAAACATGAAAATCCCTGCTTAGAAAGGTGTTACAAGTCACATATGCTCGAATGCTCTCATTTCGCTCAAAATCAATGTTCCTTGCCAAACGTTTACTTTATGCTCGGAAAAGGCGTTTGAAAACGGCTCAATGCGCTCCTGCGCTAGGAAAGCTGATTTCATGCACTCGGTGACACAAAGTGTGTTCCCACTCTGAACAAGTGCATATCACAATACTCTGTTGAAAACTCGTTTCGGACGTGCTTTTACAGTTAAAATGACAAATATGATGCAAATGTGTTGAAAGCTCGAAAACATGAAAATCCCTGCTTAGAAAGGTGTTACAAGTCACATATGCTCGAATGCTCTCATTTCGCTCAAAATCAATGTTCCTTGCCAAACGTTTACTTTATGCTCGGAAAAGGCGTTTGAAAACGGCTCAATGCGCTCCTGCGCTAGGAAAGCTGTTTTCATGCACTCGGTGACACAAAGTGTGTTTTCCCAATCTGAACAAGTGCATATGAACAAGGTATGAACAAGGTCCAACAAAAAGAAACTTGGAAAGTTTGAGTATTTGGGATCAACTTGCATCTAGGTTATGAGAAATGTCATTGCTCTTTGAGGAAAGTGTCACTTTGTGTGCATCTTTGAGTTGTAATCTTATTCCTGATTACCCATATTGTGATACTACGGTGAAAACTCGTTTCAGACGTGCGTTTACAGTTAAAATGACAAATATGATGAAAATGTGTTGAAAGCTCGAAAACATGAAAATCCATGCTTAGACCGATGTTACAGGTCACATAATGCTCTCATTTCGCTCAAAATCAATGGTCCTTGTCAAACGTTTGCTTTATGCTCTGAAAAGGCGTTAGAAACAGACTGAAGGCGCTCCTATGCTAGGAAAGCTGTTTTCATGCACTCGGTGACACAAAGTGTGTTTTCCCAATCTGAACAAGTGCATATATCACAATACTATGTTGAAAACTCGTTTCAGACGTGCTTTTACAGTTAAAATGACAAATATGATGCAAATGTGTTGAAAGCTCGAAAACATGAAAATCCCTGCTTAGAAAGGTGTTACAAGTCACATATGCTCGAATGCTCTCATTTCGCTCAAAATCAATGTTCCTTGCCAAACGTTTACTTTATGCTCGGAAAAGGCGTTTGAAAACGGCTCAATGCGCTCCTGCGCTAGGAAAGCTGATTTCATGCACTCGGTGACACAAAGTGTGTTCCCACTCTGAACAAGTGCATATCACAATACTCTGTTGAAAACTCGTTTCGGACGTGCTTTTACAGTTAAAATGACAAATATGATGCAAATGTGTTGAAAGCTCGAAAACATGAAAATCCCTGCTTAGAAAGGTGTTACAAGTCACATATGCTCGAATGCTCTCATTTCGCTCAAAATCAATGTTCCTTGCCAAACGTTTACTTTATGCTCGGAAAAGGCGTTTGAAAACGGCTCAATGCGCTCCTGCGCTAGGAAAGCTGATTTCATGCACTCGGTGACACAAAGTGTGTTCCCACTCTGAACAAGTGCATATCACAATACTCTGTTGAAAACTCGTTTCGGACGTGCTTTTACAGTTAAAATGACAAATATGATGCAAATGTGTTGAAAGCTCGAAAACATGAAAATCCCTGCTTAGAAAGGTGTTACAAGTCACATATGCTCGAATGCTCTCATTTCGCTCAAAATCAATGTTCCTTGCCAAACGTTTACTTTATGCTCGGAAAAGGCGTTTGAAAACGGCTCAATGCGCTCCTGCGCTAGGAAAGCTGATTTCATGCACTCGGTGACACAAAGTGTGTTCCCACTCTGAACAAGTGCATATCACAATACTCTGTTGAAAACTCGTTTCGGACGTGCTTTTACAGTTAAAATGACAAATATGATGCAAATGTGTTGAAAGCTCGAAAACATGAAAATCCCTGCTTAGAAAGGTGTTACAAGTCACATATGCTCGAATGCTCTCATTTCGCTCAAAATCAATGTTCCTTGCCAAACGTTTACTTTATGCTCGGAAAAGGCGTTTGAAAACGGCTCAATGCGCTCCTGCGCTAGGAAAGCTGATTTCATGCACTCGGTGACACAAAGTGTGTTCCCACTCTGAACAAGTGCATATCACAATACTCTGTTGAAAACTCGTTTCGGACGTGCTTTTACAGTTAAAATGACAAATATGATGCAAATGTCTTGAAAGCTCGAAAACATGAAAATCCCTGCTTAGAAAGGTGTTACAAGTCACATATGCTCGAATGCTCTCATTTCGCTCAAAATCAATGTTCCTTGCCAAACGTTTACTTTATGCTCGGAAAAGGCGTTTGAAAACGGCTCAATGCGCTCCTGCGCTAGGAAAGCTGATTTCATGCACTCGGTGACACAAAGTGTGTTCCCACTCTGAACAAGTGCATATCACAATACTCTGTTGAAAACTCGTTTCGGACGTGCTTTTACAGTTAAAATGACAAATATGATGCAAATGTGTTGAAAGCTCGAAAACATGAAAATCCCTGCTTAGAAAGGTGTTACAAGTCACATATGCTCGAATGCTCTCATTTCGCTCAAAATCAATGTTCCTTGCCAAACGTTTACTTTATGCTCGGAAAAGGCGTTTGAAAACGGCTCAATGCGCTCCTGCGCTAGGAAAGCTGATTTCATGCACTCGGTGACACAAAGTGTGTTCCCACTCTGAACAAGTGCATATCACAATACTCTGTTGAAAACTCGTTTCGGACGTGCTTTTACAGTTAAAATGACAAATATGATGCAAATGTGTTGAAAGCTCGAAAACATGAAAATCCCTGCTTAGAAAGGTGTTACAAGTCACATATGCTCGAATGCTCTCATTTCGCTCAAAATCAATGTTCCTTGCCAAACGTTTACTTTATGCTCGGAAAAGGCGTTTGAAAACGGCTCAATGCGCTCCTGCGCTAGGAAAGCTGATTTCATGCACTCGGTGACACAAAGTGTGTTCCCACTCTGAACAAGTGCATATCACAATACTCTGTTGAAAACTCGTTTCGGACGTGCTTTTACAGTTAAAATGACAAATATGATGAAAATGTGTTGAAAGCTCGAAAACATGAAAATCCCTGCTTAGAAAGGTGTTACAAGTCACATATGCTCGAATGCTCTCATTTCGCTCAAAATCAATGTTCCTTGCCAAACGTTTACTTTATGCTCGGAAAAGGCGTTTGAAAACGGCTCAATGCGCTCCTGCGCTAGGAAAGCTGATTTCATGCACTCGGTGACACAAAGTGTGTTCCCACTCTGAACAAGTGCATATCACAATACTCTGTTGAAAACTCGTTTCGGACGTGCTTTTACAGTTAAAATGACAAATATGATGCAAATGTGTTGAAAGCTCGAAAACATGAAAATCCCTGCTTAGAAAGGTGTTACAAGTCACATATGCTCGAATGCTCTCATTTCGCTCAAAATCAATGTTCCTTGCCAAACGTTTACTTTATGCTCGGAAAAGGCGTTTGAAAACGGCTCAATGCGCTCCTGCGCTAGGAAAGCTGTTTTCATGCACTCGGTGACACAAAGTGTGTTTTCCCAATCTGAACAAGTGCATATGAACAAGGTATGAACAAGGTCCAACAAAAAGAAACTTGGAAAGTTTGAGTATTTGGGATCAACTTGCATCTAGGTTATGAGAAATGTCATTGCTCTTTGAGGAAAGTGTCACTTTGTGTGCATCTTTGAGTTGTAATCTTATTCCTGATTACCCATATTGTGATACTACGGTGAAAACTCGTTTCAGACGTGCGTTTACAGTTAAAATGACAAATATGATGAAAATGTGTTGAAAGCTCGAAAACATGAAAATCCATGCTTAGACCGATGTTACAGGTCACATAATGCTCTCATTTCGCTCAAAATCAATGGTCCTTGTCAAACGTTTGCTTTATGCTCTGAAAAGGCGTTAGAAACAGACTGAAGGCGCTCCTATGCTAGGAAAGCTGTTTTCATGCACTCGGTGACACAAAGTGTGTTTTCCCAATCTGAACAAGTGCATATATCACAATACTATGTTGAAAACTCGTTTCAGACGTGCTTTTACAGTTAAAATGACAAATATGATGCAAATGTGTTGAAAGCTCGAAAACATGAAAATCCCTGCTTAGAAAGGTGTTACAAGTCACATATGCTCGAATGCTCTCATTTCGCTCAAAATCAATGTTCCTTGCCAAACGTTTACTTTATGCTCGGAAAAGGCGTTTGAAAACGGCTCAATGCGCTCCTGCGCTAGGAAAGCTGATTTCATGCACTCGGTGACACAAAGTGTGTTCCCACTCTGAACAAGTGCATATCACAATACTCTGTTGAAAACTCGTTTCGGACGTGCTTTTACAGTTAAAATGACAAATATGATGCAAATGTGTTGAAAGCTCGAAAACATGAAAATCCCTGCTTAGAAAGGTGTTACAAGTCACATATGCTCGAATGCTCTCATTTCGCTCAAAATCAATGTTCCTTGCCAAACGTTTACTTTATGCTCGGAAAAGGCGTTTGAAAACGGCTCAATGCGCTCCTGCGCTAGGAAAGCTGATTTCATGCACTCGGTGACACAAAGTGTGTTCCCACTCTGAACAAGTGCATATCACAATACTCTGTTGAAAACTCGTTTCGGACGTGCTTTTACAGTTAAAATGACAAATATGATGCAAATGTGTTGAAAGCTCGAAAACATGAAAATCCCTGCTTAGAAAGGTGTTACAAGTCACATATGCTCGAATGCTCTCATTTCGCTCAAAATCAATGTTCCTTGCCAAACGTTTACTTTATGCTCGGAAAAGGCGTTTGAAAACGGCTCAATGCGCTCCTGCGCTAGGAAAGCTGATTTCATGCACTCGGTGACACAAAGTGTGTTCCCACTCTGAACAAGTGCATATCACAATACTCTGTTGAAAACTCGTTTCGGACGTGCTTTTACAGTTAAAATGACAAATATGATGAAAATGTGTTGAAAGCTCGAAAACATGAAAATCCCTGCTTAGAAAGGTGTTACAAGTCACATATGCTCGAATGCTCTCATTTCGCTCAAAATCAATGTTCCTTGCCAAACGTTTACTTTATGCTCGGAAAAGGCGTTTGAAAACGGCTCAATGCGCTCCTGCGCTAGGAAAGCTGATTTCATGCACTCGGTGACACAAAGTGTGTTCCCACTCTGAACAAGTGCATATCACAATACTCTGTTGAAAACTCGTTTCGGACGTGCTTTTACAGTTAAAATGACAAATATGATGAAAATGTGTTGAAAGCTCGAAAAGATGAAAATCCCTGCTTAGAAAGGTGTTACAAGTCACATATGCTCGAATGCTCTCATTTCGCTCAAAATCAATGTTCCTTGCCAAACGTTTACTTTATGCTCGGAAAAGGCGTTTGAAAACGGCTCAATGCGCTCCTGCGCTAGGAAAGCTGTTTTCATGCACTCGGTGACACAAAGTGTGTTTTCCCAATCTGAACAAGTGCATATGAACAAGGTATGAACAAGGTCCAACAAAAAGAAACTTGGAAAGTTTGAGTATTTGGGATCAACTTGCATCTAGGTTATGAGAAATGTCATTGCTCTTTGAGGAAAGTGTCACTTTGTGTGCATCTTTGAGTTGTAATCTTATTCCTGATTACCCATATTGTGATACTACGGTGAAAACTCGTTTCAGACGTGCGTTTACAGTTAAAATGACAAATATGATGAAAATGTGTTGAAAGCTCGAAAACATGAAAATCCATGCTTAGACCGATGTTACAGGTCACATAATGCTCTCATTTCGCTCAAAATCAATGGTCCTTGTCAAACGTTTGCTTTATGCTCTGAAAAGGCGTTAGAAACAGACTGAAGGCGCTCCTATGCTAGGAAAGCTGTTTTCATGCACTCGGTGACACAAAGTGTGTTTTCCCAATCTGAACAAGTGCATATATCACAATACTATGTTGAAAACTCGTTTCAGACGTGCTTTTACAGTTAAAATGACAAATATGATGCAAATGTGTTGAAAGCTCGAAAACATGAAAATCCCTGCTTAGAAAGGTGTTACAAGTCACATATGCTCGAATGCTCTCATTTCGCTCAAATCAATGTTCCTTGCCAAACGTTTACTTTATGCTCGGAAAAGGCGTTTGAAAACGGCTCAATGCGCTCCTGCGCTAGGAAAGCTGATTTCATGCACTCGGTGACACAAAGTGTGTTCCCACTCTGAACAAGTGCATATCACAATACTCTGTTGAAAACTCGTTTCGGACGTGCTTTTACAGTTAAAATGACAAATATGATGCAAATGTGTTGAAAGCTCGAAAACATGAAAATCCCTGCTTAGAAAGGTGTTACAAGTCACATATGCTCGAATGCTCTCATTTCGCTCAAAATCAATGTTCCTTGCCAAACGTTTACTTTATGCTCGGAAAAGGCGTTTGAAAACGGCTCAATGCGCTCCTGCGCTAGGAAAGCTGATTTCATGCACTCGGTGGACACAAAGTGTGTTTCCCACTCTGAACAAGTGCATATCACAATACTCTGTTGAAAACTCGTTTCGGACGTGCTTTTACAGTTAAAATGACAAATATGATGCAAATGTGTTGAAAGCTCGAAAACATGAAAATCCCTGCTTAGAAAGGTGTTACAAGTCACATATGCTCGAATGCTCTCATTTCGCTCAAAATCAATGTTCCTTGCCAAAACGTTTACTTTATGCTCGGAAAAGGCGTTTGAAAACGGCTCAATGCGCTCCTGCGCTAGGAAAGCTGATTTCATGCACTCGGTGACACAAAGTGTGTTCCCACTCTGAACAAGTGCATATCACAATACTCTGTTGAAAACTCGTTTCGGACGTGCTTTTTACAGTTAAAATGACAAATATGATGCAAATGTGTTGAAAGCTCGAAAACATGAAAATCCCTGCTTAGAAAGGTGTTACAAGTCACATATGCTCGAATGCTCTCATTTCGCTCAAAATCAATGTTCCTTGCCAAACGTTTACTTTATGCTCGGAAAAGGCGTTTGAAAACGGCTCAATGCGCTCCTGCGCTAGGAAAGCTGATTTCATGCACTCGGTGACACAAAGTGTGTTCCCACTCTGAACAAGTGCATATCACAATACTCTGTTGAAAAACTCGTTTCGGACGTGCTTTTACAGTTAAAATGACAAATATGATGCAAATGTGTTGAAAGCTCGAAAACATGAAAATCCCTGCTTAGAAAGGTGTTACAAGTCACATATGCTCGAATGCTCTCATTTCGCTCAAAATCAATGTTCCTTGCCAAACGTTTACTTTATGCTCGGAAAAGGCGTTTGAAAACGGCTCAATGCGCTCCTGCGCTAGGAAAGCTGATTTCATGCACTCGGTGACACAAAGTGTGTTCCCACTCTGAACAAGTGCATATCACAATACTCTGTTGAAAACTCGTTTCGGACGTGCTTTTACAGTTAAAATGACAAATATGATGAAAATGTGTTGAAAGCTCGAAAACATGAAAATCCCTGCTTAGAAAGGTGTTACAAGTCACATATGCTCGAATGCTCTCATTTCGCTCAAAATCAATGTTCCTTGCCAAACGTTTACTTTATGCTCGGAAAAGGCGTTTGAAAACGGCTCAATGCGCTCCTGCGCTAGGAAAGCTGATTTCATGCACTCGGTGACACAAAGTGTGTTCCCACTCTGAACAAGTGCATATCACAATACTCTGTTGAAAACTCGTTTTCGGACGTGCTTTTACAGTTAAAATGACAAATATGATGCAAATGT